>NC_140989.1:349942358-350029858 GCF_052327205.1 Somniosus microcephalus
AAAGAGCTTCCATGAGTATGTATTGCACTGTTAATTACTGTCCTTTTTCTACAGGCTTCTAATGTGAGGAAAAACACGCAATGACAAGTGTGGAAAAGAGCAAGCACTAAATTACTGTCAGAAAAATAAACGGAGTAGCACACCGCTGCCTGGTGATTTACGGGGGCAATTAGACACCACCCCATGGAGCTGCTGAGGACAGCACTGCTACAGAAGTGTCAGGGAAAGAGGCTGCAGTCTGGTTGCTTCACTTTCTCTTTCTCACTTCAAAACAAAAAATAGGAGAGGGGCTTCAGTAGTGACATTCCGAGTACATCAGCAGCCCTTCATTTGAATGCGCGCAGGTATAAAGAGTCGCCCAAAAAAAACATTTTAATCACAACTCCTCCCGCCCCCCCAACTTTTTTTTGTTAGATTTAATCTTTTTTCAATTTGACGTTCTGCCCTTGTGAGCTGCAACTTTCTCAGCCAGGATGGCGAGGCCATTTGGATATCTTCAGGGCTCTCGCCAATGATTAGCCAGCAGTGGCTACTGTAGAAATGTTGCTGCTCAGTTGGTTTCAGTTGTTCCCGTCGCGCAGCTCTGCTGAGATTTAAGAAAACGAGTTCACCTCAAATTCCAGAACGGGCGACTGAAAATTATGGGACTTGACATCACCATTTTCTGGTTGGAACGCAAGCCCTTTGGTCCTCGAGCAGTCAGGTCCACCGTCCTCCCCTGAGTTTCTGAGAATTGTGGGCTGGGATCCCCACTCTCCATATGGGGACCTGCCACCAGCAGAACATGACCATAGGAGGGTGACGGCTACTTTGAATGGGGTTTATTGCCCGTTTGCAAAAATCTTTCATCTGGTTAACATGGCGACAAAGGTTGTATGCTTTTGGGTAAATAACGCCAATCGAGATGATTATTGGCAGATCCAATTAACATAATCTGACGAAAGAAGGAGTTAGATATATTTCTTAAGGCTAAAGGGATCAAGGGATATGAGGAGAAGGCAGGGACAGGGTACTGAATTTGGATGATCAGCCATGATCTCATTGAATGGCGGAGCAGGCTCGAGGGGCCGAATGGCCTACTCCTGCTCCTGCTGTGTGGAGTTTGCACATTCTCCCCATGTTTGCGTGGATTTCCTCCGGGTGCTCCGGTTTCCTCCCACAGTCCAAAGATGTGCGGGTTAGGTTGATTGGCCATGATAAAAATTGGCCCTTAGTGTTAGGGGGGGATTAAATATGCGGGGTTACGGGGATAGGGCTTGGGTGGGATGGCTGTCGGTGTAGGGACCGGGTGCTAGGGTTTGGATGATCAGCCATGATCTTGTTGAATGGCCTACTCCTGCTCCTAGTTTCTATGTTTCTATGTGAAGGGTCATCGACCTGAAACGTTAACTCGGTTTCTCTCGCCACGGATGCTGCCCTGGCCTGCTGAGTTTTTCCAGCGTTTCCTGTTGTTATTTCCAATTAACATAAGTTAATATGCTACGTATGTTGAGTCGTTACGTGACATAATCAAACCGTGTATTAGGTCACACTTGGTCGAGGGCTTGAGTTACACCAAAAGATTACAGTCAGTAGGGGGAATTTTTACCTGATAAAAGGGTGGGTTTGGAGCTTGGGGGTGGTTAAATTGTTAAAAATCAGAATGCCGACCTGAACCCACCTGCAACCTGCCCGCTTCCGGTTTTAATGGGGCGAGATGGGGGCGGGTGGGCAGCCAACTTGCTGCCAACAGCCAGGATGTCAATTTCAATATTACAGTGAGGCAGGAAGCCTCTTTAACCACCATTTTTAAAAAATTCTCTCAGGTTGGGTTTTACATACTTCTTAAAACCCAGCAGTTACAGCAAAGTGAGGACTGCTGCATCCAGGAGGTAAATGCCTTTATACCTATGTCGTGGATCCAGGGTCCCTGCCTAACCGACATCCCCACGATCGGAGACCTCCTCACCTCTGATCACCTTCCCGAAGGCTCCCCCCCCTCCCCCCAACCACCACGATCATCCAGAGGCTGGCCCCAATCTGATCTTCCCTCACCCCCCCTACAGCTCCCAATGATCTTGAGGCCAACCATGATCCTCCGGTGGCTCGCCCCGATCTTCCTCACCTGTTTTTCCCCCCCCCCCCCACCCCCAGCTCTTCAATGGCCCCGATCTTCCTCACCTCCCATCCCATCCCCTGACGGCCCCGATCTTCCTCACCTCCCATCCCCCAATGGCCCTGATCTTCCTCACCTCCCATCCCATCCCCTGACGGCCCCGATCTTCCTCACCTCCCATCCCCCAATGGCCCTGATCTTCCTCACCTCCCATCCCCCGACGGCCCCGATCTTCCTCACCTCCCATCCCATCCCCTGACGGCCCCGATCTTCCTCACCTCCCATCCCATCCCCCGACGGCCCCGATCTTCCTCACCTCACATCCCCCAAAGGCTCCGATCTTCCTCACCTCCCATCCCCCAATGGCCCCGATCTTCCTCACCTCCCATCCCCCAATGGCCCCGATCTTCCTCCCATCCCATCCCCCAAAGGCTCCGATCTTCCTCACCTCCCATCCCCCAATGGCCCCGATCTTCCTCACCTCCCATCCCCCAATGGCCCCGCTCTTCCTCACCTCCCATCCCCCAAAGGCTCCGATCTTCCTCACCTCCCATCCCCCAAAGGCCCCGATCTTCCTCCCATCCCATCCCCCAAAGGCCCCGATCTTCCTCACCTCCCATCCCATCCCCCAAAGGCCCCGATCTTCCTCCCATCCCATCCCATCCCCCAAAGGCCCCGATCTTCCTCACCTCCCATCCCATCCCCCAAAGGCCCCGATCTTCCTCACCTCCCATCCCATCCCCCAAAGGCCCCGATCTTCCTCCCATCCCATCCCATCCCCCAAAGGCCCCGATCTTCCTCACCTCCCATCCCATCCCCCAAAGGCCCCGATCTTCCTCACCTCCCATCCCATCCCCCAAAGGCCCCGATCTTCCTCCCATCCCATCCCCCAAAGGCCCCGATCTTCCTCACCTCCCATCCCATCCCCCAAAGGCCCCGATCTTCCTCACCTCCCATCCCATCCCATCCCCCAAAGGCCCCGATCTTCCTCACCTCCCATCCCATCCCCCAAAGGCCCCGATCTTCCTCACCTCCCATCCCATCCCATCCCCCAAAGGCCCCGATCTTCCTCACCTCCCATCCCATCCCATCCCCCAAAGGCCCCGATCTTCCTCACCTCCGCCCACCCCCAACGGCCCCGATCTTCCTCACCTCCCATCCCCCAAAGGCTCCGATCTTCCTCACCTCCCATCCCCCAATGGCCCCGATCTTCCTCCCATCCCATCCCCCAAAGGCTCCGATCTTCCTCACCTCCCATCCCCCAATGGCCCCGATCTTCCTCACCTCCCATCCCCCAATGGCCCCGATCTTCCTCCCATCCCATCCCCCAAAGGCTCCGATCTTCCTCCCATCCCATCCCCCAATGGCCCCGATCTTCCTCACCTCACATCCCCCAAAGGCCCCGATCTTCCTCACCTCCCATCCCATCCCATCCCCCAAAGGCCCCGATCTTCCTCACCTCCCATCCCATCCCATCCCCCAAAGGCCCCGATCTTCCTCACCTCCCATCCCATCCCCCAAAGGCCCCGATCTTCCTCACCTCCCATCCCATCCCCCAACGGCCCCGATCTTCCTCACCTCACATCCCCCAAAGGCCCCGATCTTCCTCACCTCCCATCCCATCCCATCCCCCAAAGGCCCCGATCTTCCTCACCTCCCATCCCATCCCCCAACGGCCCCGATCTTCCTCACCTCACATCCCCCAAAGGCCCCGATCTTCCTCACTTCCCATCCCATCCCATCCCCCAACAGCCCCGATCTCCCTCACCTCCGCCCACCCCCAGTCCCTCGATGGCCGGCACCGTCCCCCACCCAATCCCTCCCTCCCTTCTGGGTGCGGCCTAGTGCCGCAGGCCTACCGTGCGGAGCCAGCCTGCCTGCCTCTCCATCTGGCTGGCTGCAGGCAAGAAACAAAGGCTTCAGATGCAGATCACGCCCTGCCGTTAAAGTCGGCTGGGCCTGTGGAAACCCGTTCTCCTGGGTTTCCCACCCGCATTGGAGCCCCCCCTTCCCCCCCCGGGCCAATGTGATTGAAGTTGCTTTTTGTTAAATATCTGCCAGAACACATTGGGCTCGAATTTCCCAGGGCCGTGGAGGCGGGAATGGAGGCGTGTTGGGTGTTAAAATTGCAAAAAGTGGTGGGCGTGCCCGGGCCCAACCCCGCCTCCATCCCACCTCCAAGCAATTTTCAAGAAATCGTGTTTACTGCTCCCATCTCCGTCCCACCTCCAAGAGGTGGGATAGGCCCTTAAGGCCCTTAACAAGCACTAAATTGCCTTTATTATCCCATTTTGAAAGACCTTTGTGATTTTAACCCTTTTCCCACGTGAAACACGCCTGCTCTGAAACACGACGGTGAAATCTGGTGGGAGCACAATTGGATTGCTGACTATTAGCTGCAGCTCCACCATTAAATAGGATATTTGATCAGCCATCATTTGCAGGTGGCAGGACTTTGTTGTCTCAGGTCTGGGGGAACTTTTAGAAGGCAAAAGCACAGCTGTGGAAGTTTGGAGCCTGACACCCATCTCTAGTGTGACCTCCTGGGAAACCCCTCTCGCTACCTTGACTGAGCGCTTCCTCAACTGAGGCATATACCAGAAGCATGGGAGCCATTTATTTCCTTCCCTTCTGGACATCAGATGAGGACGAAGACCAGCCGCGGCACCAGCAGAACCAGGAACAACAGAAGCACCAACAGCAGCAGCACCAACATCAGCAGCAACAACAGGAGCGCCAAGCTGCTGCTCACCCACCTGAAGTTGCACAGGCCAGAAGGGGCCAGTGCATGGAAGCCCGTCGGCGCAGGAGATACCCCCCAAACAGGGTCTACAGATACAGGGTCAGCTACCTCAACAGCAGCAGCACCAACATCAGCAGCAACAACAGGAGCGCCAAGCTGCTGCTCACCCACCTGAAGTTGCACAGGCCAGAAGGGGCCAGTGCATGGAAGCCCGTCGGCGCAGGAGATACCCCCCAAACAGGGTCTACAGATACAGGGTCAGCTACCTCAACATGTCTGAGCAGCAGTGCCAAAGGCGGCTCTGACGTTCATAAGAGGTAGTGGGTGACATCTGCGCAATGCTGCAACAAGACCTGGAGCCCAGAGGACCAGGTGGACACCCCTTACCAGTGGCCGTCAAAGTCACCACCACACTCAACTTTTTAGCCTCTGGCTCATTCCAGGGATCAGCAGCAGACATCAGCGGCATCTCCCAGTCGGCCGCACACACTTGCATCACGCAGGTAACCGATGCCCTCTTTGCCCTCGCGCACAATCACATCCATTTCACCAAGGATTAAACAAGTGTCACGGCGCGTGCGGTTGGATTAGCTAATCCGGCAGGCTTTCCAAGGCTGCAGGGTGTCGTTGACTGCACACGTGGCTCCATCACAATCCAGGTATTTTTGTCAACCGCAAGGGCTTCCACTCCCTCAACATTCAGCTGGCGTGTGACTACAAGAAGGAAATTTTGCATGTTTGTGCCAAGTACCCTGGCAGTTGCCATGACTCCTTCATACTGCGCCAATCCAGTGTGCCTCCGCTATTCAGTCCGTCAGACCAACTTAATGGATGGCTACTTGGAGACAAGGGCTATCCCCTGAAGACGTGGCTAATGACGCCGTTGAGCCTATCCAACGAAGCTGAGGAGCGCTACAACTCCAGCCACCTGTCCACCAGATCCATAATCGAGCAAACCATTGGTTTGCTGAAGATGCGTTTCAGATGCCTGGATAGATCAGGTGGAGCCCTGCAATACTCAGCAGCCAGGATCTCCAGAATCGTTGTGGTTTGCTGTGCACTTCACAACATGGCACAGCGTCGTGGCTTGCAGATTCCTGAGGACCAAGTGGCTTCTCACATATCCTCCTCAGATGATGATGATGAGGAGGAGGAGAGCGAAAACGAACATCTTGCAGAGGCCCATCAACCAGCGGCAGCAGTATGCAAGAACATTGTTGCCCGGGATGCAAGGAACGCACTCATCTTGGCCAGATTTGCTGAGCCTAGCCAATCAAGCATGTTTGCCTCGCAGCTTTTTACCAGAGCTTCGACAATGGCCAAGAACCAGCGGATTCCTAACAATTTGACCACCATACTGACAATTGCAAGTAATCCTAAGCCCTCAATGTGAAAGTCCGATTAGCGAAATGACACAACTGCAGCACTAGCCATCAGGTTTTTTATTTACAGTAACCATCTGATGGCTTTTTAACATTAAACATCAAATTTCACCCAAGTGACTACCCTTGTGACTATTTGTGCAGTATCTTTCTCTTACGTGTACTCCTACGTAGTGCTTCCCCTGTGGCTTCAGCAGATGTGGAGGCCACTTGCTCAGTTTCTTGCTGCTCCTGTCTCGACACTTTTGGTGGGCGTCCTCTGGGGTTGCGAACCTGTGAGGGCTCGCCAACAGTCTGCTGCTCCTGCGGCTGTGCAGGGGTTGAGACGCCGATCTCAGTTGTGTGGGGATTCTGGGGCGGCTCTGACCGAGGGCTCTGCAGTGGCATGGAAGTGTGAGCGCTTGGAGAGGAGCCCCCACTTCCTTGATGTCTGCCACCAACTTCCCCCTCGTGGGTCAGGTCCCCCTCAGCACTTGCAAGTGGCTTGAGAGCACTTTGCTGCACATCAGGGGGGCCATGGGGACCCGTATCTGCACTGGCAGTCCTACTCAGAAGGGCTTCCATGAAGGTTTGGTTTCTCTGTTCAATAGATGACCATCGCTCCTCCAGAAATGTCATTCTATTCAGAACACTCTCCATGTTTTCTGCACTCTGGCGACTTATGGAGGTTGCTATCCTTTCCATGGTGATGCGTTCATGCGCCAATGACTCCACAAAGGCTCTGCTCATGTTCGCAATGGACTCCTCCATTCGCTCCACACTTGCAGCGACCCTGGAGACAAAACCTGCCAGAGACTCCTGCATCTGTTCCTGGAGTTCTAGCACCACTGATCTTGTGGATGGACCCAGAGGCAGAGGGTCGACATGCAGCTGAGCCGAGCTGGGAGAGTCCTGTGCCCTTCAACTAGGACTCTCCACTGCTGTCCCTGTCTCCAGAATCTGCTGATGCTAACTTGTGAGCTGTGATACACCAGGTGACAACACTGCTCTATCTCGCGAAGGTCCCACCGAGGTCTGAGTATCTGCGGTGGTGCTGGGTGCGCTGAATTCTGTTGACGCTGCGCCCTCAGAGGTTGCAGCTTCCTCTGAGGAGTCTGGATGCTCAGGCTCTTCCTCCTGGCTAGTGGGGACGGGTGTTTGTGATGGTCCTGTGGGGGAGTAAAGGAAAGAGTCAGAGATGTGATGCCAAGGTTACATGCACATTGCATATTGCAGATGATCATAAGTCCATCTGTTAGAGCTTCAGAATCATTATCAGTGACTCATGCAATGTCAATGAGAGAGATGGAAAACTGTTCTGTCACCAGCTTGCTGTGATGCACCCGTCTGTCCGTCCCCCACTTGCGCATCCTCCTCCACTCCCATGATCTCCAGGACCGCATCCTCCCAGAGGGTGAGCTGGGTGACTGAGGGTGGCCCTCCTCCTGTCTTCGCTCTTTCCCTCTTATTGTGGGCTCTCTTTTCCTGCAATGATGGAGACAAGTGGAGTTGAGTGAGAAAGGAGTGACTGTAGAGAATCCATAGCATAAATGCTTAGAAGGACACAAAGATGGAGTGAGGTGGCAAGACCAAGGGCCCTCCCTGTGTGTTGTCAGTTGTTTTCATAGCATCACGGTGATAGGGAGTGTGAGGGCTGCATAGTCAAATAGTTAGGTGAATGTGACCATAGAGAGGGAATGGGTAAGGGTGCATGGATGTCAGTGTCAAGTGGGATGTGAAGGAAGAGATTGCTAAAGCTGAGTGCTGGTGAGGAGAGGCAATGGGGATCAGATTGACGGTGATGGGAAAGTCATACTCACTTTTCCAGTGCGCAGAAGGTCATGAAACCTCTTCCTGCATTGAATCCAGGTTCTGCGGCACATAGACAAAGAGTTGACCTGAGCCACTTGCATCCACACAGCCTTGGTCTGCTGGGGAGGCTTCTTCCTCCCTGAAGAAGGGAAGAGCACCTCTTTATTGGCTCTTGCTCCCTCCACTAAAGCTTGCAGGGCAACGTCATCAAACCTGGGAGCAGACCTAGGTCTCTCCCTGGCCATTCTTCCTCCAGGTCTCTATCATGAAAGGCCAAAAGGTTGGCAGTCTGCAGAAGAAGCAAGGCTTCTTGCAGACCTTAAATGCAGTAGCAATGATGACGTCATCGGAGGCGAGTTTCAGACTGAAAAAACTAATTGGGCCATGGGTTCCCACACACTGGAACTCAATTGCCCACTTAAGTTAAAATCGCATCATTCTCCCACATCGATTTAGAATCGGGTGGCTAACATGAAAAGCAGATTACACGACCCCAGCCTGCCCCAGTGACAAAATCCAGCCCATTGAATCAGATGGCATATACCAGGCTGATATATGTGGGGGCATCATGCACTAATACTGATGAGTTGTGCCCATGCTGATGTGACTGGTGGTGTGACTGCAATATATGTAATGAGCACACACAGTATTAGTGTATTCCAGTATTCTGAATGCACACATCAGAAATAGATGCAAATGCAAATTTTATATGGAGAAAATAATTTCTCCTTTTAAACGTTGCTCTTGTGTCCAAGGCACCCATCCCATGAATATATTGGCCCAGAAATTCGTGTCGGGGGCTTCCCGCGGGTGCAAGCCCCCGACCTACACTTACATTGCGCGCCGACAGTTGAGGCCTGGGCCTGCGTGGATTTCCTCTCTGTGGCCCGGTCCAGCTCCCGGCGCGCTGTGCTTGCGTGATCCAGCGGCGTACTTAGTGCGATGCGTCGGCTGGGATCATGTGAGCACTGGGCAACCAATCGGAGGAGGGAAAAGTCCATTCATGAGTTTGACAGAAAGAACTGTCAAACTCATGAAAACTCCGGGCGCCCAAAACAGTACTTAACCTTAAAATATTTTTTTTAAAACATCACACTATTTAAATCAACTATAAATAACATTAAATAACCATTTTAAACAATAATTTAAATTTTTGAAAAAAATAATTTTATAAAAAATCAGAGCTAAAAATACACTTGCCTTACTGTAAAGTATTTAAAAATAATAAACCTGTGGAAAAAATGTTCTAATTTTAATTAATTGACCACTTACCTGTTAAAATGAAGTCCTTACGTCTGCTTTTTTAATGTGTAGAAAGTGGAGGCCTTCACGCACGGGCAAACCTGTCAAAAAAAAAGGAAGTTCAACGTGCACGCGCAGACTCATACGTCGCACACGTTTCACCTCTTAACCCCTGCTTTCAGGGGACCAGAAGTGCCGTTTTCCTGCGCATGCGCTGTGCATGCAAGAAACCGGCACTTCCATCGGGTCCACGCGTGAGTACCCCGTGCGTACTCACGCGTTGGGACCCGAATTACTGGGCCAATAGTAACAACAGGACCCACAGGACAAAAAAAAACACCACAGGCGACTGAAAGTGTACCAATTGCACCCGGGAGGGTGAATTGGCAGCATGCTGTAGGCTGTCACTCTACATAGGAAATGGGATTGAGCAACTGGTATAAAGTGGGAAAAACACAAGAGACGGAAGTGAGAAAAACATCTCCTACTTCCAGGAGAAGCAAAATACTAAAGGTAAATTCAATATTCTGTTGGACTGTAAAACCAATAAACAAATCAATGTAGTTATCTTCAACACAGCTAAAAGTATTAATTAAGTAAATAGAAAATACTGCCACAAAATATACAAGAGTTTATGTGCAATTCCATTCACTATTGATGGAAGAGAGAATTAAAAAAATACAAGAATATAGGTTTATCAATGAATGATCTCTATCATGACCTGTATATTAAAATAATGTCTCTTTCTTCTATTCACTTTACTGGCTGCTGAGCTTTGCACAAACTAGTACTGAGAGGATCCTCTGCGGTGGTACGCTAGATGAGGGCCACCTCAGACGATGAAGAATTGTTTGCTGCCCGTCCACCCCCACCAGTAAGATCGTGAGTAAATTCAAAGATCTCTGAATAGCAACACCCTGGGATGCGGCGGAAGGAAATTGCTGGTTTTGTGCCAGTCTGATGAGATGGTTGACAAGACCCAATCTGCCTTGGCATCAATGTCCAGTCCATTTGCGTAATATGCAAGTTGACAATTTCGGCAGCCATCTGGGTGTTACCAAAATACACACTGGCATGGAGACTGATGAATTTGATACATACACTTGTCCAGTGGGGTCTGGGGGGGTGGTGGTGGTGGTGGTGTTGATGGGGCTGTCAGAATGCCAGCATCTGTCTGCATATCTGACATGTCCCCATGTCTATTGTTAAAGGCCATGCAGCTTGCACAGGGTATCCTACAGAAGGCAGAATCCAGTGTCAGCTATAGGTTCATCCTGTTGATTTGCAACACGAGGTGGACTTCAGTTCTCTGGCAGGACATTTTTGATGCAGCACCCTCTTGCACATCATCATTATCCTCCAACAGAGCTGGATGAAGATGACACACATGGATTCAAGAGTGCATTGCTCCATTAATGACTTTGGACTAAATGTACGCTGGAAATGCAGAGGGATTGCTAAAGACATAAGAGGGGACAGAATAATTTATTCAGTTCAGGTGCCATTGAGCAATATGGACAGAGGATTTTCTTCATCTGAATTAATGGCTTTACAAACTGATCATAGCAAACTAATTAAGGTAGACATTATGAAGAGTGTTTTCGACTACTGTACTTGTACTGTATGCGGAGAATATTTAAAAAGGACACTTACCAGACTATTCAGACTTTGAGGCCATCTTGTTTCCTTTGTGGAGTATATGCTCCTGTTCGGTGATTATGAGCGCAAGCCGATGAGATGTTATTTTCTAGCAGTTTGTGTGTTTTTTTGCTGTGCTGTGAGCTTTTTTTTTAAATTGTCTGTGACTTTTCTCTTTCCCACTCATTTGGGGTCATTAATCTTTTAATGAAAATCCTGTCGAGTTTGTGGAAATTTGTTCACTTAGTCTCTCCTTATTTTCTCCCTTATATGGTTGGTAAAGTTGACTTACTGACAAAATATCTTTGCACTTGATGAAACTTAGCAATAACACAACAAAATGCTCAAGTCTCTATAAAATGCACTCACCTTTCCACTTCAAACTTAAGGCTCTTTAACACTGGCGGAGTGCAGTTGAGTGCACATGCCCGGTTTTCCCCCTGTCAGCTGCACTCCACAGTACAAATTAAGACCCACTGGTTTAATTAAAGTCAATTGGAGGAGCTGGTTCTGTGCATTTGAACTCTGGAGCCTAGGTTTTTACTCAACTTACCGTCCAATTTTTGGATGATAATCAGGCAACTGGGAGTGAAAAATGGGTGAATGGGTCCCACCCGTGGGAGTCCCAACCTATTGGAAACCATTCACTTTACATCCCAATGCTTGTTGTTCTGGCTGGGACCAGCAATGGTGGAATCATCTGCCTCAAACAGCTGGATGTTGCATTTAAATATGTATTTGGGGATGTGTCCATCCCGTACACCATTTCCCACCCATGTGATACGAGCGTCAGCATTACTAAACAGAGGTAAGAATCCCGGAGATCATGGAAAGGACTCATTAACTATAACGGTATATCTAATCTAACCATTGCTTAACCATTTTTGTTTAATTTAAATTTTTAGTTACCAGTCCTCAGGTTTTCATGAGCCTTTGCGTTAATTGTTTGGATTTGTTTATTTTTTTTGTCCCCAGCACCAGTGGTGACACCAATGGGAATGTCCATATTGCACGTGTTTGGAGGAAGAGAAGAACCAATGGAGTGATGCCAGGTTGGTGAGATTAACTTTTCTTGAGTTAACTTTTAAGCCTTTCCAAAGGGTTAAAATTCTTCTCACTCTATTTTGACACTTCCCCTTTAATTGTCTCATAACATAAGAAATAGGAGCAGGAGTAGGCCAATCGGCCCCTCGAGCCTGCTCCGCCATTCAATAAGATCATGGCTGATCTGATCCTAACCGCCAATCTACTATCACAGAACCATCCCCTGAATCTAACAGAATTAGACACATGAAATAGGAGCAGGATCAGGCTACACGGCCCCTGGGCCCGCTCCGCTACCCACAGGGCCATGACCGATCCGAACCTAGACTCGTGTCCAAATTCCTGCCCGCTCCCCGTAACCCTTAATTCCCTTTACTTCTAGGAAACTGTCTATTTCTGTTTTAAATTTATGTAATGATGTAGCTTCTACAGCTTTTTGGGGCAGCAAATTCCATGGACCTACCACCCTCTGAGTGAAGTAGTTCCTCCTCATCTCAGTTTTGAAAGAGCAGCCCCTTATTCTAAGACTATGCCCCCTAGTTCTAATTTCACCCATCATCGGGAACATCCTCCCCGCATCCACCCGATCCAACCCCTTCACAATCTTATATGTTTCAATAAGATCGCCTCTCATTCTTCTGAACTCCAATGAGTAGAGTCCCAATCTACTCAACCTCTCCTCATATGTCCATCCCCTCATCCCCGGGATTAACCGAGTGAACCTTCTTTGTACTGACTCGAGAGCAAGTATGTCCTTTCTTAAGTATGGACACCAAAACTGTACGCAGTATTCCAGGTGCGGTCTCACCAATACCTTGTACAACTGAAGCAATACCTCCCTATTTTTATATTCTATCCCCCTAGCAATGAAAGCCAACATTCCATTGGCCTTCTTAATCACTTGCTGCACCTGCATACTAACCTTTTGAGTTTCGTGCACCAGGACCCCCAGATCCCTTTGTACTTCAGTACTTTCCAGTTTCTTGCCATTAAGATAATAACTTGCACTACGATTTTTCCTGCCAAAGTGCATAACCTCACACTTTCCAGTATTGTATTCCATCTGCCAAATCTCTGCCCACTTACTTAGCCTGTCTATGTCCCCTTGCAGGTTTTTTATGTCCTCCTCACTCACTACTTTCCCTCCCATCTTAGTATCATCTGCAAACTTTGATATGTTACACTTGGTCCCCTCCTCCAAATCGTTAATATAGATTGTAAAGAGTCTCCATCCATTTACGTTTCACTTACACACAGCTTTCTGCTCCTCTCACCAGTGTGCTCCCTGTACCCATCTAAATCTGCAACTGGAGCTCAGCTAATGAGCTGACCACAAAACATTGACTGCAAACAGCGCACTTCCAGTTGAGTCTGTCTGACACCCACCACTGGCCATTAGAGTCTAAACTGTGGCAATAGAGCAAAGTCTGTGCTTGGGGCTCCATATTAACAGTGCAGCCCAGCAGAACGGAGGGGCCAGACTACTAACATGGGGTTTAAAGGGATAATAACACCAGCAAATCACTCTTCCGAAAAAGCACCAAAAATGCAGGTAAAATATAAAAATGCTGTTGGTCTTCATTTGTGTTACTAGCTACCATTAGTATATGATATCACACTCATTAACACATCAAGGGGGACAAATTGGGTGTCGCCCCTTTTGGGGCGCTAACATCGCCCCGAAAAAGTTAGCGCCACCCCACCACAAATTCAGCAGTAGCGCCCCAAGCAAGAGGGGGGCGGCAGTAGGCGCTACTGGAAGCACTGCACCTCCTGCTTGGGGCGCTACTACTCCATGTCACGGCGCTACGTGCAGCAGTGCCATGTGTGGTGGCACGTAGCACCGCGTCATTGCAGGCCTCCTCCCCTGATTAAAGGGGAGGGGCCTAGCGCTGCACGCACCGGGGCCCTACAGGACTGCTGGGGAGCAGGGTGCCATGAAAACAGCCCAGCACTCGAGGAGTGGCAGTCTGAGCGATTGCGGCCAGCACCCTGCATATAGAAGTGAAAGGGGACAAGTGCTGGCCGTCGGCCAAAATAAAAATGGCCGCCTGACACCTGCCCTTTAACTTGCGCCACCGCCGCCGCTGCCAAACCGCCCCCTAATCCTGTCGCACACATTGTCCGGCAATGGGTCAGAGGGCGCAAGAGAAGTTTGTGGCCGGGGCGCAAACGGGGCACTGCGCATGGCGATGACTTTATTGCCGGCAGCACAGCGCCACAGGGCACTACTGGGTACCACTGCCGCTAACCTCCCGCTGGATTTCATGGGAGGCGTTAGCGGTGCCATGCCTGGGCGCTAGGGGATTTGCACCCTGGGGGGGGGGGGGGGGTTGCTAACTGCTAACGAGAGGCGTAAACAAACCCAATTTTTTTCCTCCAAGTACCTCTCTCCACCTTTTTTGGGCAAGAAATTCCAATGAACTTTCGACCAGGTGCCTGAACTTACCACTGGTGTTAAGTTAACACAACAACAACAAAATTAACAACATACATTTTTTCAGTGTCGCTTATGTACAGGAAGACATCTCAAAGCATTTTATATTGATGAGGATAAAATAATGGGGATAATTTTTTCTTTCACCAATTGGGAATGATAATATAGATGTTTCTACAATAAGCTGGTGATCTGGGTCATCGGTTTTATGCCCGAGTGGTGACGATCAATATTGCCCCCAATGGTCGGCAAGCAGAAGGGAAAAGGGAGAAGTTTGTGAAAGAAGAAAGAAAGACTTGCATTTATATAGCGCCTTTCACAACGGCCGGACGCCTCAAAGCGCTTTACAGCCAATGAAGTATTTTTGAAGTGTAGCCACTGTTATAATGTAGAAACAGGGAGCGAAGAGAAGGGTTTAGAGGAAGTTTTTGAATGCAAAGAAAGATGTGGCAAGGTGGAAGGATCTAGGGAGGAATTATTTGAAGAAGAGCAGGGGAGTTCTCCTGGTGTCCTGGTCAATATTCATCTCTCAACCAACATCACGAAAACAGATTATCCAGTCATTATCACATTACTGTTTGTGGGACCTTGCTTTGTGTAAATTGGCTGCCGCGTTTCTCTACATTACAACAGTGACTAGACATTAAAATAACTTCATTGGCTGTGAAGCACTTTGAGATGATCTGATGACGTGAAAGGCGCTATATAAATGCAAGTTCTTTCTTTATCATGGCTTCACAGAGTTAGCAGATGCATTAATTTGTCATTGCATCTGAGCACATATATTGCATATCTACAGCAAGTAGATGTAGCAGCTGAAGAGATGGACCCAATGCTATAGCCAGGGTAGAGACAATGCTTGTTTCCCAGGCAGTGCTCTTGATAAACCCGTCTTGATGCAATCAAATGTTCACCAACTGGTCGAGGGTGTAAACAGAATGGAAGATCAGCTCCTGGGAGACATTGGTTATCTGCTTTGAGCATGGCAGATGACTCCCCTGTGGAACTCCCATATTCCTCAAGAAAAGGCCCACAGTGATGCAGATTTATGGGGCAGAAATATTTTTTAAAAACCTGTGGAATCTTGAAACGATGATTCCAATACTTGGACTGTACCGGGGGTGCCTCACAATTTAATCCAGGGAAGCGGGCAGGATAATTATAATACATTGCATGCTACAAAATATAACTGGTCCTGTGAGGTTGGAATAATGAAGTAACTCAACTCAGTTATGCTTATTGTTGACAGTATATGCTATGTTTATTGGCTGATAGCCTGACGAATGTCAAAATCTTTGCACAAACTAGAAGCATTGTCGTCTCCATAAACTTTTGATGGCTTCCTTGTAGCAGATAAGGAATTTATTTGTAGAGTCCCATTACCAGTCTTCGCATGCTGCCACCTGTTGAAGGCTGTCTTCTTCTGCATTCCTTGAATGGAAATTTTACAGAGCAAAGGGAAGGCTAAAGCCCAGTATTTTGCTGGGCATAGTGGCATAAAATTTGAAGTACCTCGTTAGCTAAGCTTTGAAGAGCAGAGTGAATTCTCGCCTGTTATCCATCCTATCTGTGCATGTTACTTGTCAACCTGCAACTTTGCATACTTACTCTTTCTGGGCTGTTGTAATACTTCTCAAATATCCTCAGTGCCTTGTTCACTTCCAGCATGTAAATACTCTTTTTTGTGAAAGTATTAAAACAAACACGTCTGACACGTCTTACCGCCTTGGGCACCCATATAGCGCAATGCAAGATATGGGACATCCTCATTACTTACCCTGAGACCTTTCTACAAATTGGACATCTTGTTCCACACATTCGAACAATAGCAAAATACTGTGGATGTTGGAAATCCGAAATAACAACAGAAAATGCTGGAAAAACTCAGCAGGTCAGGCAACATCCGTGGACAGAAATTTGAGTTGACGTTTCGGGTCGAACCCTTCTTCAAAACTGGAAAGAAAAGATGGATCGGAGGCAGGGCTGCAATCAGACAAAAGAATAAAAGAAACAAAAGAAGTAAAAAAGAGACAATGAAAGGTGTTAGAAGCTAGACGAGATGGTAATAGGCTGAGATTGGGTGTAAAGTGTACTGGCAGGGCAAGGGATAGCTGCCAGGTGTGAGAGCAAAACAAAAGGAAAGGGGGGTGGGGGGAAAAGAGTGGAAAAATTACAAGAAAAAATGAAATAGGGGCCGAGGTTATGATCTGAAATTGTTGAACTCGATATTGAGTCCGGAAGGCTGCAGAGTGCCTAATTGGAAGATGAGGTGCTGTTCCTCGAGTTTACGTTGAGCTTCCGTGGAACAATACAAGAGGCCAAGGACGGTGAGGTCCGAGTGGGAATGGAGCGTTGAATTACACATTCTTCCATGTATAGCGGATGGATGACACCCCATTCACCCTCCATCTGATGGCCTCCCGCTCATAGTGGACCGAGTGTTTATTTGTGTGTTGCTCTTCGGCTGCAAAGATGGCATTTTGCTGACCCTCATTTCAGAGCAGCCTCCCTGTTTGCTCAACTAATGCTCAAGTTATGGGCACTCCCCGGCTGGATTGGGCCCCTTGTATCAGTCACTTGCCGATTTGTATGGTTAATGAATGATTTTGCAGCATTTGTTGCAGCTGCAATATGACTGGCTCCTCAGTTGTGTATCAGTTGTAATGCCTCCAATGTCAAAAGACAGTCCACTGAGTAAAGTTGCATGTCAGTGGGATAAAAAAATTACCTCACACTTAAAACACAGTGCGTTACAAAGATACTCATGCTTTTAGACAAATTTACTGCATCAAAGGAACCAATTATAAACAGCCAATTATGAAAATTAGAGAAAGTGAGATAGATTTTCTTAGCACTTTACAGCTGTCCGGCCTGAACATAGAAACATAGAAGATAGGAGCAGGAGTAGGCCATTCGGTCCCTCGAGCCTGCTCCACCATTCAATGAGATCATGGCTGATCATCCAAATTCAGTACCCTGTCCCTGCCTTCTCCCCATATCCCTTGATCCCTTTAGCCTTAAGAAATATATCTAACTCCTTCTTGAATATATTTAATGAATTGGCCTCAACTGCCTTCTGTGGTAGAGAATTCCACAGGTTCACCACTCTCTGGGTGAAGAAATTCCTCCTCATCTCTGTCCTAAATGGCTTACCCCTTATCCTTATGTAAGAAGTTACACAACACCAGGTTATAGTCCAACAGCTTTATTTGAAATCACAAGCTTTCGGAGCGCTGCTCCTTCTTCAGGTGAAGTGGAGAAATGCATAAAGACACAGCTTATATAGTCAGAGAATCACAAGGGGTCAAATATTTGTGATTTCCAGCCAAAAAAAATGTTTTTTGTCTTTTTTTGTTTTTCATACAGACCCCAGCATCTGCAATATTTGACCCCTTGTGACCCCACCTCATTGTTCTTTGATGTAATGTTTCCCTGACTGACCTGTTTGGACACCATTCACACCTTTGACTGCTGTGATTATCTCTCTGCCGAGGTGCGATAAATGGCAGTTGGAAAGGTTACCTGTAAACATCTGACATGATTCTCTGACTATATAAGCTGTGTCTTTATGCATTTCTCCACTTCACCTGAAGACGGAGCAGCGCTCCGAAAGCTTGTGATTTCAAATAAAGCTGTTGGACTATAACCTGGTGTTGTGTAACTTCTTACACTTGTCCACCCCAGTCCAACTCCGGCATCTCCACACCATGGCTACTATCGACACCACAAACTGCCGGCTCAAAGTGGAGAGGATCTCCAAGAAGATCGCGCATATCGACACAGACATCAAGTTTCTACAGCGATGCAAGAAAGCAGACAAGATCTCGAAAGGACTACAGATCACTAACTCACTCAAGTTGACCTACAACACAGACTACGCTGAGAGACTCTGCCGTTGTACCTCTCGCACACTCCTCAACCATCTCGTACACCAGCTCTACAGCAGACGCCGCAACCTCGAAACCGAGATGGAGCCCATGTTCTCAGCCTGTGCTCAGGACGCAGCAGACCAGCTACGAGACACCGCCAAACAAACAAGGCAACAGAACTACGCTACCTACATGCACACCAAGAACAGGAAGCTTGAGAAACTTGGCATCACCAGCAGCAGCAACCAAGCCTCCCCCGGTACCACGGTTGAAACCACAGGGAAATCCATCGTCAACCTGTCCGACCACACCCTTCAACCAGACGAAATTGAAGTTCTCAGCCGAGGGCTCAATTTCTGCCCCACCACCAAAATGGACCCCATCGGTCTCGCGGCAGACACAGAGGAATTCATCAGGAGAATGAGGCTCCGGGAATTCTTCCACAAATCCCAAGATGTCAGCAGCGAACCCAATGAGACAATCAATGATCCGGAACAGCAGACAGAGGGATCCGCAGTGCAGCAACCGAAGAAGAAAGAGTCAAATTGGACCCCTCCGGAGGGTCGCTGCCCTAAGCTTGACATGTATGCTCAAGCTGTCAGGAGATGCATCAACGCCAGATTCATCAGCCGCACTCACAAGACAGTCCGGAATGTCACCCGAGCACAACGCAACGCCATCCACGCTCTCAAGACCAACCGCAACACCGTCATCAAACCAGTAGACAAAGGAGGTGCCATCGTCATACAGAACAGAACGGACTATTGCAAAGAAGTACACCGACAACTGGACAACCAGGAACACTACAGACAGTTACCCGCAGATCCGACCAAAGAACACACCCGCCAACTCAACAGACTGATCAAAACCTTCGATCCAGACCTTCAAAGCATCCTATATGCTCTCATCCCACGTACTCCCCGCGTGGGAGACTTCTACTGCCTCCCAAAGATACACAAAGCCAACACACCTGGACGTCCTATCGCATCAGGCAACGGAACCCTGTGTGAGAACCTCTCTGGATATGTCAAGGGCATCCTGAAACCCATCGTACAGGGAACCCCCAGCTTCTGTCGCGACACTACAGACTTCTTACAGAAGCTCAGCACCCACGGACCAGTTGAACCAGGAACACTCCTCGCCACGATGGACGTCTCGGCACTCTACACCAGTATCCCCCACGATGACGGCATCGCTGCGACAGCCTCAGTACTCAACACCAACAACAGCCAATCTCCAGACGCCATCCTACAACTCATCCGCTTCATCCTTGACCACAATGTCTTCACCTTCGACAACCAGTTCTTTACCCAAACACACGGAACAGCCATGGGGACCAAATTCGCACCCCAATACGCAAACATCTTCATGCACAAGTTCGAGCAAGACTTCTTCGCTGCACAGGATCTCCAACCAATGCTATACACCAGATACATCGACGACATTTTCTTCCTATGGACCCACGGCGAAGAATCACTGAAAAGACTACACGATAACATCAACAAGTTCCATCCCACCATCAAACTCACCATGGACTACTCCTCAGAATCAGTCTCATTCCTGGACACACGAATCTCCATCAAAGACGGACACCTCAGCACTTCACTCTACCACAAGCCCACGGACAACCTCACGATGCTTCACTTCTCCAGCTTCCACCCTAACCACGTTAAAGAAGCCATCCCCTATGGACAAGCCCTGCGAATACACAGGATCTGCTCAGACGAGGAGGAACGCGATGGACACCTACAGACACTGAAAGACGCCCTTGTAAGAACGGGATATGACGCTCGACTCGTCGATCGACAGTTCCGACGGGCCACAGCGAAAAATCGCATAGACCTCCTCAGAAGACAAACACGGGACACAACCAACAGAGTACCCTTCGTCGTCCAGTACTTCCCCGGAGCGGAGAAACTACGCCATGTTCTTCGCAGCCTTCAACATGTCATCGATGACGACGAACACCTCGCTAAGGCCATCCCCACGCCTCCACTACTCGCTTTCAAACAGCTGCCTAACCTCAAACAGACCATCGTTCGCAGCAAATTACCCAGCTTTCAGGAGAACAGCAACCACGACACCACACAACCCTGCCACAGCAACCTCTGCAAGACATGCCAGATCATCATCACAGATACCATCATCACACGTGAAGACACCACCCACCAGGTACATGGTACATACTCATGTGACTCGGCCAACGTTGTCTACCTCATACGTTGCAGGAAAGGATGCCCCGGAGCATGGTACATCGGCAAGACCATGCAGACACTGCGACAACGGATGAACGGACACCGCGCAACAATCACCAGGCAGGACTGTTCCCTCCCAGTCGGGGAACACTTCAGCAGTCAAGGACATTCAGCCTCCGATCTTCGGGTAAGCATTCTCCAAGGTGGCCCATGAGGACGGCCTCAACCGAGATCTTGGGTTCATGTCACGCTACATGTAACCCCACCTGATGCAGGGTCATCCAGACTCGAGTCGACATTGGCTTGTTCTCTCTACACAGATGCGGCCGGACCTGCTGTGATTTCCAGCCAAAAAAAATGTTTTTTGTCTTTTTTTGTTTTTCATACAGACCCCAGCATCTGCAATATTTGACCCCTTGTGACCCCACCTCATTGTTCTTTGATGTAATGTTTCCCTGACTGACCTGTTTGGACACCATTCACACCTTTGACTGCTGTGATTATCTCTCTGCCGAGGTGTGATAAATGGCAGTTGGAAAGGTTACCTGTAAACATCTGACATGATTCTCTGACTATATAAGCTGTGTCTTTATGCATTTCTCCACTTCACCTGAAGAAGGAGCAGCGCTCCGAAAGCTTGTGATTTCAAATAAAGCTGTTGGACTATAACCTGGTGTTGTGTAACTTCTTACATTTGTCCACCCCAGTCCAACTCCGGCATCTCCACCCCTTATCCTTAGACTGTGACCCCTGGTTCTGGACTCCCCCACCATCGGGAACACCCTTCCTGCATCTAGTCTGTCTAGTCCTGTTAGAATTTTATAAGTTTCAATGAGATCCCCTCTCATTCTTCTAAACTCCAGCGAGTATAAGCCTAATCGACCCAATCTCTCCTCATACGTCATTCCTGCCATCCCAGGTATCAGCCTGGTGAATCCTCACTGCACTCCCTCCATGGCAAGAACATCCTTCCTCAGATAACATTGAGCTTAACAACTTTAGATCTTAACCATTGCTTTCTCTTGGATATTCTGTAACCATTTACACCTCCTCTGGACATAACTGTTGTTTCTATACTTGCCCCATTATCACCTCATTGTGTGTTGCACCATCATTTAATCACTCCTGCTCTCCACCCTATCACCGACCTTCCCCTTTGTGCCTTTCCCTGCCCCTGCACTTGCTTAAAAGCTGTTCATCTCTAACATCTTCCAGCTCTGATGAAAGGTCATTGACCTGAAACGTTAACTCTGTTTCTCTCTCCACAGATGCTGCCTGACCTGCTGAGTATTTCCAGCATTTTCTGTTTATATTTCAGGTTTCCAGCATCCGCAGTATTTTGCTTTTACACAGTATTACATTACATAGAAGTTACAGTACAGAAAGCAGCCATTCTGCCCAACATGTCACAGTCATAGAGTTTTACAGCACAGAAAGAGGCCCTTCGGCCCATCGTGTCTGCGCCGCCCATCCATCCCTGTCCAGTCTAATCCCATTTTCCAGCATTTGGTCCATAGCCTTGTATGCAATGGCATTTCAAGTGCTCATCCAAATGCTTCTTGAATGTTGAGGGTTCCTGCCTCTACCACCCTTTCAGGCAGTGAGTTCCAGATTCCAACCACCCTCTGGGTGAAAAAGTTCCTCCTCAAATCCCCTCTAAATCTCCTGCCCCTTACCCTGAATCTATGCCCCCTTGTTATTGACCCCCCTACTAAGGGGAAAAGTTCCTCTTTATCTACCCTATCTATGCCCCTCATCATTTTGTACACCTCAATCAGGTCCCCCCTCAGCCTTCTTTGCTCCAAGGAAAACAACCCCAGCCTGTTTAGTCTTTCTTCATAGCGGAGGCGCTCCATCCCAGGTAACATCCTGGTGAATCTTCTCTGCACCCTCTCCAAAGCAATCACATCCTTCCTATAGTGAGGCGACCAGAACTGCACACAGTACTCCAGCTGTGGCCTCACCAGCGTTTTGTACAGCTGCATCATAACCTCCCTGCTCTTCTATTCTATGCCTCGGCTAATGAAGGTAAGTATCCCATATGCCTTTTTAACCACCTTATCTACCTGTTCCGCTGCCTTCAGAGATCTATGTACATGTACACCAAGGTCCCTCTGACCCTCTGTACTTCCTAGGGTCCTACCACTCATTGTGTATTCCCTTGCCTTATTTGTCCGTCCAAAATGCATCACCTCGCACTTTTCAGGGTTAAATTCCATTTGCCACTTTTCCGCCCATCTGACCAACCCGTTTATATCGTCCTGTAGCCTGAGGCTTTCCTCCTCGCAATTCACCACCCCACCAATTTTCGTGTCATCTGCGAACTTACTGATCATACCTTTTACATTCTCATCCAAATCATTTATGTAGATCACAAACAACAAGGGACCCAGCACCGATCCCTGAGGTACCCCACTGGACACAGGCTTCCAGTCACAAAAGCATCCTTCGACCATCACCCTCTGCCTCCTGCCACTCAGCCAGTTTAGGATCCAACGCGCCAAGGCACCCTGGATCCCATGGGCTCTTACCTTCTTGACCAGTCTCCTATGCGGGACTTTGTCAAAAGCTTTACTGAAGTCCATGTAAACCACATCCACAGCATTTCCCTCATCCACCCCCCTAGTCACCCCCTCAAAAAATTCAATCAGATTTGTCAGACATGATTTACCCTTGACAAAGCCATGCTGACTATCCCCGATTAATCCTTGCCTCTCCAAGTGGAGACTAATTTTGTCCCTCAGAATTTTTTCCAATAATTTCCCTACCACAGATGTTAGGCTCACTGGCCTGTAATTCCCTGGTTTATCCCTGCTACCCTTCTTGTATAATGGTACTACATTAGCTGTTCTCCAGTCCTCTGGTACATCCCCTGTGGCCAGAGAGGTTCTGAAAATTTGTGTCAGAGCCCCTGCAATCTCCTCCTTTGCCTCCCACAGCAGCCTGGGATACATCTCGTCCGGGCCTGGGGATTTATCCACTTTTTGGCCTGCTAAAACCGCTAGCACCTCCTCCCTCTCGATGCTAATATGTTCAAGTATGTCACAGTCCCCTTGCCCGATTTCTATGTCTGCATCGTCTCTCTCCATAGTGAACACAGATGCAAAAAATTCATTTAAAACCCCGCCTACATCATCTGGCTGTGCCGGTGTTTACGTTCCGCAGGAGCCTCTTCCTACCTTACTTCTTTTCACCCTATCAACATTTTGCTTTAGATTTTCTTAGTCTCTGCCTACCGCCAGTAGATATTGGAAAATTGCTGACAACGTGCCTGTGAATTCCTGATACATTATAGAGGCAGGCGAAGGCACAGAAAATCTACCCTAATAACTGGGGGCTCTTCATGTCTCTACTTCCAAAATAACATGTCTACATTTCCAACCACCCGAACATTCTGTCGTCAGGCTGCCTCACCGATGCACTGATTTCCCTTACAGACAGACACCAGGAGCAGCAACCCAGTCTCTAGAAAGCAAGGAACTTCATTAAATGATTAAGTAGTCCATACATTATACACTGATTGAGTTAGAATCAGTTAGTTTGTCTCTGAGTTCAGATGATATTCATTACATCTCACAGTTTATTCCATCTTCAGAAAATCTCAGTGGAATTATTGCCTTGTCCCTTCTCAATTATTTTTTTTTACCAAAAAAGACAATTTCAACTAGCTCATTTCAAGAGCTCATTAATAAGTGCATAACAGGCTATTGAAATAAAGAAAAGAGGTCAAGTATTGGTAAGAATGAGCAAACTTTTTTGCGCTAATGATGAACATATGAGAGAGCAAGTAAAATGTACTTTGCACATGTTGATGTTTTTCAGTGGGCGAGATGGCCCTCTGTACGACCCCTGATCTGTGACCTGCTCAGTAAAATTATTCCCCTAAAATAGAAATAAAATTCAGAAAGTAAACTGCATGTGTTGTAAAAACATTATTAACCAAGCTGCTGTTTTGGGGATCTCAGGTGGTTGTAGATATCTATTTAAGGCAGTAATCTTAAATTAGAGCTCGACCATTTAGGAGGGAAATCAGGAAGCAATTTTTCACACAAAGGGTAGTAGACATCTGCAATTCTCTCCCCTAAAAGGCTGTGGATACTGGGACAATTGGAGCTACCAAGACTGAGATCGCTAACATTTTTTTAGGTAAGTGTATCGAGGGATATGGAACAAAGGCGGGTCAATGGAGTTGAGGTACAGATCAGCCATGATCTAATTGATTGGTGGAGCAGGCTCGAGGGGGCTGAATGGCCTCCTCCTGTTCCTCTGTTTTTAGAAGGACCCACGGTGTTTTTGACGCTTGCATGCACAATCAAGGTCAACAAGCTATTGAGATGCCGTGTTTTGACTATTTAGGAGTTCTATGCAATATCAATGCGACATTAATCTTTGCAAATTATTTGCAATCATCCATAAAAAAGATGAATGGGGATGTAACGTACACGTGTTATGTCTGTATCCTAGGGCAAGTATCATGAAAAAGGTTCAATTGTCTCATGACTTTTAAAAAAAAATCTTCCAGTGGGTCAACTTCTGACACCTGTTGGTTGCAGCCAATCTTGGCTTTGGACTTCAATTATTTAATCAGCCCTGACAACTAAATTAGCCAAACACTATTATGCATCATTTGTAGCAACATGAAAATTGGTTATCAGTGGACAGGAACATGTATTTCTTTTGTGAATTCAAAACAGTATTCAAAGGTGTTTTTGCTCTATGTGGAGAACAGGAATAATATACAGGTCAATGAATCAATCTAGATAATGGCGAGGGCCGAATGCAATAAATAATACAGTAACAACCCTAAACTAATGAGCTGTTGCCGAGGTACATTTCACAGGCTCATACTCTATATAAAAAGCCACTAATAATCCCTTGGTGCAATCAGATGATAAAGCTTTGCCATAAGGCAACACCTGTGCAATTAAAACTGCAGATTCTTTTGCACGTTTCATTAATTTCAGGATTTTGTAAAGGCACAATGAGTACACTAATAATCTAGTCTACTTGACTCCATGTCTACTGGAAACAGGGTGTCTAATTAGGTAAAGGTAATTAATTAGAGATAAATGGAGCTAATCAGACTCAGTTAACACTCTTTCAGTTTCTGAATTAAGACATTTTAGGACACCTACTACCCCGTTGGTTGCGATAGTCTCCTGCTGAAAGTGAAATGGGGAAATGCAGCATTTTTGTGTAGTGTAAAGTATGGGATGCATACATAAATAATGGCAGCATGCTTTGCATGTCTAATGATTGTGCCGTAAATGCATCTTGTTAATTTTGTGAAGCCAAAAACCAGTAATGAATGAAGGTACATGAAACTGATTAGTTTCCCAGTATCACTATTATCATTCTCAGCTGAATGAGTGCTGAAGACTCAATGATGAACACAGCACGATCACAATCACCCCAGATCTCCCTGTATTCTGCAGGATATCCTGTGTGTTGTATAATTCTATTTTATAATAGAAATAAAAATGAATGACACGAAACATTTAGAAGAAATGTAAGGGAGAAATGCTACTTTAATATTTAAGAGACCATAGTAACAAAAGTTCAGGGGTCAGAAATCGGTTAGTTCCATTTCTGTTTAGGGGAATGGCGGGAATGTAGACTCTGCAGTATTTTGCTATCGTACTCGTGTTTGGTTCACTGCCACACCTCTTCTAGGAATGCCTACCTTGAAGAAGTTCTGCTCTTCTCTTCGACGGGATCTCCGTTTGGCTCTTCAACCTTGTTCATCTTCATTACTTTCAGTTTCCCTTCTCGTGTTTGCTCTTTACTTCTTTTGTTCTATCGCAGCCCTGCCTTGCGATCTATTTCATTTCCTTTCCAGTTTTGAAGAAGGGTTTCGACCCGAAACGTCGACTCTAATTTCTCTCCACGGATGTTGCCTGGCCTGCTGAGTTTTTCCAGCATTTTCTGTTGTTATGGCGGGAATGTAGATTTGGATTTATTTTTGTTTTGCTCGGAAGTTGGGTCAGTTTAAACTTTTCTTGTAAAAATTCTGTTTTCCCCCTTTTACTTCTGCTCCAGTGTGAAAGTTGTTCTTGGTGGTCCTATTTCGCAGATCAATCCCTGACCTTGAGATGTGGGCAATCGATCAGTGAGCCTAAAGTGGTGGTCATAGCTGGAAAGTTCTCTTACCTAATTTAATCTCAATCCATACAATTATTTTTGCATTCTTTGCTCACATCTCAATAATAGTAACCTAATCCCAGGTTTGCTGAGGCAGAAAGGACTACTTTTTTTGACCCAATCTAAAAACTAAATCCAAGAATAAATTTTGTTATGCTTGAAACATGACTACTATTCGGTAGCGCTGTCACTTGGCCACACCGTGCAATAAGGTGCAGGAGTCCTTCATTGCTGATTCTATGCCAGATATTTTAAGAGCTTCATGTACTTCCCAGTATGAAATATCTTTGAAGTTATTTGGATGGAGGAGATGGAACATTATCAGGGTTTCCGTACGGAAAGCTGAGAAGTGCTTGATACTTGTGGGAAACCAATGACATTGGTTCACAGATATTGAATCAACAATCATTGAGGGCAAGTTTACACTACAGCTTTGCCATTGTTGCAAAATGGATCCACCCTGCATCAATGCTAAAGTTATAGGGCCCATTGTCCTGACTTTATCCCCAGGAACGCTTATTCCTTGGGTGCAAAGGTCAAGAAAAGGAGGACGAAGACCCATTATACTAGGTATCCCATCCTTTACGCTGCCACAGGATTTCCGGGGCCTCCCCCAAGGGATGCTGCAGGCCAGACACAAGCTTTTAAATGAAGCAGGGGAGGGCCATTCACAGCCTACCATCTCTATTTCCTGTTATTGTGGTCCAGGGGTGCCCCAATGCACAGGTGGCCCAAGAAATTGGTGGTGGGCTTTATACTGGAACCCCCCTCGGGTCAGAAGATCTAAAGGGGCCTGGCAGTATGGCAAAGAGGACCAACCAGCAAGTTAAACCTTTTTTTTAAAAACCCAATGTGATCCACTGGATCTTCAAGTTTTGGGGCCTCTGATGCTGCTCTCCAACAGCAGCCTTAAAGCAAAGACCACAACTACAAGACTCTCAGTTACTCTTTCAATTGAGGACGGAATGCTGGTTTGAATACCCTGCTCTTCTTTGAATAATGCCTTGGGACTTTTAGCGTTCATCTGAATAGGCAACAGAGGTTGGTTTAACCTTTCACATAAAGGATGGCACTCACACAATGCAACACTCAGTACTACGCTTGAGTGACATCTAAGATTCTGTTCTCAAGTTCTGGAGTTGGAGCTCGTGCCTGCAACCTTCTGACTGAGAGTTGAGAGTGCTGCCAACCGAACCATTCTGACAGTAGAGGTGACAGAAGATACTTGATGGAACGAAGTGGCAATAGTGGATGTAGGACCAACAGTTCTTCGTGTATTATTCACCCAAAGTATGATTTTTTTTTTTGCCACAATGCAAGAATTTAAATGACTTCAAATAGCTGGCATGCTGAGCAGGCCGGCAGGGCAGGTGATACTGAGAGGGGGCCTCGCGGAGGCTGGCAGTGGGGCCAGAGTTTGTGTGTGCTCAGGAGGAACACTCCTGCACCTGCTGGCCCCAGAAAACTAAAAATTAGATTGTTCTTCGCCGTTTATTTGCGCTGCCTCTCCGGCGGTCCCTTTAACACTTGGAGTTTGCTCAAAAATGGTCAAAGAAATGTTTAATTTTGATTTGTCTGAGGCCAGGAGAAGCAGGAGTGCTCCTCCTGGGTCCACAAGTAAACTCCGGTCATTTGTACCTGACAATTGCAATCGAGTTCTTACAACCAGGGTAGGACATTTATTTGCATATTTAAGCATTTCCTTCCAGAAATGGAGGGGGCGGGGGTGGGGTGGTGTTGCTCAACCATTTATAGGCCCACCTGAAAATGTCATAAGGTGGGCCTTGTGTGTCAGTGGGGGAAGTCAAGGTGCCCACTCTATTTTCAACTGTCAGCACTTTTTTCAGGCATGAAATGGGTGGCCAGCAGTTGAAAATCAGCCCCATAGGCTGCTGGTAGTCCACGTGCCAGAAACGGATGAAGAGGCATTGGCATCGAATGCGTACTCTCTCACTCCTAGGACTGCAGACCTTTGCCGTAAGAAGATCAATGATCTGAAAGGAGCAGGAAAGGTAACACACGAACCACATTTCCTTTTCTTCCTCGGGCACTAGCACACTCTTGACCTTCTAAATGCAATAGCTGTACAACTAACTCTTCATAGTGCACTCTGGTTAGAGGCGGCACTAACACAAGATCATACACCATGGCTACTAATCTCCCCTGACAGCAATTACTTCCATGCATAACCCTAAAACGCCTTCCTCTACTTTAATAGGCTGCTACCACCAGATCTCTTACTTTAACTCTCCCATGCCAATTAACACACGCACTTTACCCCACAATCTGTTTCTGCTTCCATTCCCATCTTTCTCAGTCACAACTCTCTCCCCCCAGATCTCTTTTTCTCTACTTATTTCTATACCCACCATCTCTGTGTGCATCTTAGTTTCTCATTGCTCTCTCTCTCACCCTTCCACTATGACCTCCCCCTATTTCTTCAGTTTTCCTCTTTCCTCTATCTTTGTGCCTTTTTCTCCCCATCTTTCCCTCTTTTGTTCACATACATCCATTCCCCTCCTTTCAATGAGCTGGTCTACATTCCTTCTCTTTGTCTTTCTAAGTAGTACATTTTGGGGAAAAGACCAGTAAAAGGAAGCAAACACTAAATGATAAGTTTATTAAGCATGGAGGAGCAGGGATCCCTAAGGGGTAGATTTTCATCTTCACCACCTAGGGTCTAATTTGGCCGAGGGGATTGACCATCCTTTGAGGACCCCCATGATTTTCATTCCATTGAAATTGGTGAATTGAAAATCGGGCCAGTTCTATAAAGGGTGGGTGATCCGCTTTGGCAGATTACCGTCCAGATGGTGAAGATGAAAATCTACCCTGTAGGAATAAGAATATAAGAACATAAGAATTAGGAGCAGGAGTAGGCCATACAGCCCCTCGAGCCTGCTCCGCCATTCAATAAGATCATGGCTGATCTGCCTCAACTCCACTTTCCTGCCCTATCCCCATATCCCTTAATTCCTCTGGAGTCCAAAAATCTATCTATCTCAGCCTTGAACATACTCAATGACTCGGTATCCACAACCCTTTGGGGCAGAGAATTCCAAAGATTCACAACCCTCTGAGTGAAGAAATTCCTCCTCATCTCAGTCTTAAAGGGCCTACCCCTTATCCTGAGCCTATGGCCCCTTATCCTGAGCCTATGGCCCCTAGTTCTAGACTATCCAGCCAGGGGAAACAACCTCTCAGCATCTACCCTGTCAATCCCCCTCAGAATCTTGTATGTTTCAATGAGATTACCTCTCATTCTTCTAAACTCCAGAGAGTGTAGGCTCAATCTCTCCTCATAGGACAACCCTCTCATCCCAGGGATCAATCTAGTGAACCTTCGCTGCACCGCCTCTAAGGCAAGTATATTCTTCCTTAAATAAGGAGAACAAAACTGTGCACAGTACTCCAGGTGTGGTCTCACCAGAGCCCTGTACAATTGTAGCAAGACTTCCTTACTCTTGTACTAAAAACCTCTAGCAATAAAGGCCAACATGCCATTTGCCTTCCTAATTGTTTGCTGTACCTGCATGTTTACTCTCTGTGTTTCTTGTACTAGGACACCCAAATCTCTCTGAACACCAACATTTAATAGTATCTCACTATTTAAAAATATTCTGTTTTTCTAATATTCCTACCAAAGTGAATAACCTCACATTTCCCCACATTATATTCCATCTGCCACCTTATTGCCCACTCACTTAACCTGTCTATATCCCATTGCAGGCTCTTTGCGTCCTCCTCACATCTTACTTTTCCACCTAGCTTTGTATCGGCAGCAAACTTGGATACATTGCACTTGGTCCCCTCATCCAAATCATTGATGTAGATTGTAAATAGCTGAGGCCCAAGCACTGATCCTTGCGGCGCCCCACTAGTTACAGCCTGCCAATCTTAAAATGACCCATTTATCCCTACTCTCTGTTTTCTGTCTGTTAACTAATCCTTTATCCATGCTAATACCTTACCCCCAACCCCATGTGGCCTTATCTTGCTTAACAAACTTTTATGTGGCACCTTATCGAATGCCTTTTGGAAATCCAAATATACTACATCAACTGGTTCCCCTTTATCTACCCTACTAGTTACATCCTCAAAAAACGCTAATAAATTTGTCAAACATGATTTACCTTTCATAAAACCATGTTGACTGCCTAATCATATTGGCCCATATTTTCCGATCGCAGGCCTCCCACGGGCGGAGGGCTGCGATCTGGAAAAATCTACGCCCTTACCTGAGGGCTCCTGGGACGCACACGCTTCCGATCCTGGGCCTCTCCAAACTCCAAGTGCGCAGGGCCCACGTATCCCAGAAGCGCATGCAGTTCGCAGCATCCCTGGGATCACGTGGGCCATGGGGAGCCAATCAAAGAAGGGAATCTCCCTTCATACACGTGACAGGAAGACCTGTCAAATATATGAATGGAGATCACCCTAAAAACATAATAAAACTTTAAATAAATTTTTTTTTAAATCACATTTTTAAAATGACTTGAAATTACAATAAATTAAATATTTTAAATATAAATTTTTGAAAAAAATAGTTAGTTATTTACGGGGCTAAAAATAAACTTACCTTTTTCAAAGTATTTTAAAATAAATCAGTGAAAAACATTTTTTTTTACTTTTTTCAACTCTTATCCTGGTAAAAGCAGGCCTTACGCCTGCTTTTATCAGACATAAGAATTGTAAGGGTTTTCTGCGGGCGGAGGGTCTCCAAAAAGCAGAACTCTCCACCCGGAGGATCTGTCAAGAGGATTCTTGACAGATCGGAAATGCCGGTTTTCAGCGTATGCGCTGCGCATGCCTGAAACCCGCATTGCCGATGTCCCTACAGGTGGGCACACAGCGCGTACTCACCCGTAGGGATCGGAATATCTGGGCCAATATGATTTTCTAAGTACTTTGTTACCACTTCCTTAATAATGGATTCCAGCATTTTCCCAGTGACTGATGTCAGGCTAACTGGCCTGTAGTCCCCTGTTTTCTCTCTCCCTCCTTTCTTGAATAGCGGGGTTACATTTGCTACCTTCCAGTCTGCTGGGACCATTCCTGAATCTAGGAAATTTTGGAAGATCAACGGTGCACAGTACTCCAGGTGTGGTCTCACCAGATTGCAGATTTATAGATGCTTAAAATGGGAGCACAGGTAGTAAAAGAAAAAGTCAAATAGGGTTCTTTGTTAATACATATGGGAAATGGGATTTAAATGTACAGCTTCAGTGGAAGAGCCAGGCCCTGTTGACTGAGTGACCTCCTTAGTGGTGTAATGTCTATGATTCTTCATTCCCTAACTCTTCTCCAAAATGATCCCTCTCCACCTCTCTTTTCTTCATCTGTGCCTCGCTGTTGCTGTCCCTATCCCTCTATCCCCTTCCCCCTCCACCTCTTTTTCATTCTGTTGCTCTTCCTTTATCACTTTATATATGGACCTAAACCTAACAACCTCTCACCAAATGCTTCAACTTCTTTCTCAGTTTATCACAGTCTTTGCCCTTTTTAGCCCCTTTGAGCGCACGCATTTCATATTGATTGGAGCCGTTCATTCCACAGGTGTGATTGACTATATCCCTATGTCAGTTTTAGGAAGTTCAAGATTGCGAGTGTGTGTGGTCTGGTTTACAGCTTGAAATCTGTTTCACCAGGACTATAACAGGCTGTATTGAGACTGAATCAGATTGGAAAGTTGAAATATAAACAGAAAATGCTGGAAATACTCAGCAGCTCAGGCAGCATCTGTGGAGAGAGAATCAGAGTTAATGTCTCAGGTCGTGACCTTTCATCAGAACTCTACATGATGGAAGGTCATCGACCTGAACCGTTAACTCTGTTTCTCTCTCTACAGGTGCTGCCTGACCTGCTGAGTATTTCCAGCATTTTCTGTTTTTATTGTAGATTTCCAGCATCCGCAGTATTTTGCTTTTGTTTCAGATTGGAAAGGTATAGCATTCTGACAGCAAGAGATTTCTGCATCTGGAGCCTGGATCACTTTCATTCTCTTCGTGGACCATCGCAACCCACTTTAACCACTGCATCAACAGGAAGAAGGAATGTCAGGCAAATCTTTTTGTTTTTTTTAAATTTGTTTATGGGATGTGGGCATCACTGGCAAGGCCAGCATTTATCGCCCATCCCTAATTGCCCTTTGAGAAGGTGGTGGTGAGCCGCCTTCTTGAACCGCTGCAGTCCGTGTGATGAAGGTACTCCCACAGTGCTGTTAGGGAGGGAGTTCCAGGATTTTGACCCAGTGACAATGAAGGAACGGCGATATACTTGTAAGTCAGGATTGTGTGTGACTTGGAGGGGAACTTGGAGGTGGTGGTGTTCCCATGCGCCTGCTGCCCTTGTCCTTCTAGGTGGAAGAGGTTGCGGGTTTGGGAAGTGCTGCCACCTTGTAGACGGTAGACACTGCAGCCACGGTACGCCAGTGGTGGAGGGAGTGAATGTTTAAGGTGGTGGATGGGTGCCAATCAAGTGGGCTGCTTTGTCCGGGATAGTGTCGAGCTTCTTGAGTGTTGTTGGAGCTGCACTCATCCAGGCAAGTGGAGAGTATTTCATCACACTCCTGACTTGTGCCTTGTAGATGGTGGAAAGGCTTTGGGGAGTCAGGAGGTGAGACACTCACCGTAGAATACCCATCCTCTGACCTGCTCTTGTAGCCACAGTATTTATGTGGCTGGCCCAGTTAAGTTTCTGGTCAATGGTAACCCCAGGATGTTGAAGGTGGGGGATTCGGCGATGGTGATGCCATTGAATGGTGTACAAAGGGTAGTACACCATGCATGCATTAACCTTTGAATTGTCAATGGAAACCATATAAATAGGTTCAAGAGGCAACTTGAGCTGTATTTTCCTCTATTTGTATATTTTTTTTGTTAAAATTAGTGAATGAGGGAAAATCTGGAGAATGAAAAGACTGGTGATTTGGCAGCTAGGTGGTGGGATTGAGATCAATTAACTTGGGATTTCCCTATTGTGGCTAATGTTTTTTTTTCCTATTCCTAAAATGGTAATATTTGTACAGAAGGTTTTATTATTGTGATATTTGGCTGGCTTCAAAGCATTGAGCAGTGCTGAATCAGCATCTCAGGACTCTGTTCATAGAAACATAGAAGATAGGAGCAGGAGTAGGGCATTCGGCCCTTCGAGCCTGCTCCGCTATTCAATGAGTTCATGGCTGATCATCCAAATTCAGTACCCTGTCCCTGCCTTCTCCCCATACCCCTTGATCCCTATAGCCTTAAGAAATATATCTAACTCATAACCTTCTTTGTGACGAACTATCTAGAAGTATATTTCGAGCAAAAAAAAAAAGGAAGAGATACTTACAAATAAATGTGTGCTGTAATATTTCACTTCTATTTGATTCCGAGATTGACTGGAATTGCCAGATTTTCTTTCATGCCGTTAGTTCATCCTAATGGATGTAATTGGCTTGTTGCTTCCCTAGTTGATTCGACGAACTCGGAGTCTTCAGGTTATAGATGTTAGCAGAGTTTATAAGTTATCTTAGATACATGTACCCGTTTACATTTTGTTTGTAATGATACAAATGCCACAGCACACCCCATTAGAAGGACTGGAAATTTGATACAATGGGGAAGATGGGAGTACGTTTGCACTCGTTTTAGGCACGATGTGGGCAAATTTATGAACTTCTGCTTCTGATGGAAAATCATGGGGGTTTACATCTCTGAATTTCCAATATATACTCCTGGTTGGTGAAGCTACATGCTGGGAGTGCAAATTTGTAAAATTACCTCTCATAAAAATAGTGCCTTAAGGCAGCAGCACTTGTAGATAAGTTAGGGCAGTATCTGTGTACGGATACCTCCCCTTTACTGGCAGTCTTCAATAGAACACTCTGATCCTCATGCATAGCTACTAATGTAGTTCAAATATTTTGAAGTTTTTCTGATATCAACGGATGCTCTTGCATATGCTGTGTAAATAAACATACAACTGCATCAATATGTAAACCATTATAAAATTGGGCAGTATTTATCCCTCAACCAACATCACCAACACAGATGATCTGGTTATGATCTCATTGCTGTTTGTGGGATCTTGCTGTGCACAAATTGGCCGCCACATTTCTCTACATTACAACAGTGACTGCACTTCAAAAGTACTTCATTGGCTGTAACGCACTTTGGGGCATCCTGAGGCCATGAAAGGCACGGTGTAAAGGCAAGTTCTTTCTTTCTTTAAACAAACGTGACAGCCAATTGCACGCAGCAAGGCCCAACAAATCAAGTAACTATCGTTGACCTTATAGGAGGCTGTATTAATATTATAACTAATTTTCTGTCCTGTGTAGACCTGCCATTTTTAGGTCTCTCTCACCAGGAGTGGGTTTCAGGTCCTGGAAAGGTTCCATTCATTCACCCAGAGGTTGGTGCTTTGGACCGGTGTTGATACCAATGCACAGAGGTTTGAGCAGTGTTATAGCTGGATCTGCCAGAAGTAGGCCAAGCAGGACAGGTCCTTGCCGATAATATGCCACACACTAAGCTTCGCCGGCTTCTGTGTTGAGTGTCCATGAGAAGAACACTGTTCAAAGCATGGCAATATCTTCCATTATTTGAAACGGTTAGTGCTGCTGAATGCATAATATATTCAGTCCTTGGTAAAAGAGGAAACATATATGTGATTCCTATTGTTAAAGCTGTACGCTTTGACTGTGTCACGTAGATTTCACTCACTCATGATTTGCCCCATTACCAATGGCAACTTGTTGCAGAGAGATGATCTCTACACGATGGAGGTGAAGGCAGTTTATTGACTTCCAAAGCTTTACTACTGGCACAACTAAAAGTTAATGCCCACATTGTTTTTGATCAGATCTAGTGGCATTATTATTCCACAATCATACTGTTTCGGTAACTGCTATGCAGTTGATTTGGAGATGGTTTTCGGTTTTGAGTTGCCCATGTAAAGAATTGCCAAGGCTGGTGAGCGAAATGGTTTTGAAAGCTTTCATACAGTTGGAATTGATTGCACATTGTATCAACTACAATAACATTACAGCAACATTTGGAAAATCATTGGCATGATGCACAATATAGAGACTGCTGTTGTATATAGAGATCAGATAAGAAACTATTTTTCCACTCATCATTTTGTCCAGAAAAGGTTTCTGTTTCATCAAAATTGTTAAGAGAGATTTACACATAAATAAGCTGAATCAAATTGTTACACTGAAGTGTCATGTTGTTTGCACAGAAATCAATGTGTTAACCCCAAATATTGTTTCTAAGACAGTTGATAGTGAAAACAGTAATGAGATTTTAACAGTACTTTTAATGCAACTCTATTAAAATTGTAAGGTGTTTTAACACCAATCAAAGTGTAATCGCCTTAATGTTACATTACAGTTATAAGTGGCTGATGCAAGGTGACAGAAAGTCTTTATGAGGTTGTACTGGAAGTCCTGATTGCTGTGATCGATGTAAAATGTAATAAACAGAGCAATAATGCTGCCACTTTTAGCTGATTGTGAATAAAGTTATTACGAGTTGTATTATCAAAGCCAGCTAGGCTTTGATAGGTGTGTTCCATTGCACATTTTTCAGTCATTTCTCATGAGGCCATAAAGAATATGGACATAATACTAGCCAACTCTACTTTGAATGCAAATAAAGTAGCAACCAAATTATTTATTAATTTGTTACGAAAGCTGCCAGAATCCACTTTGCCCAAATTTGCTGGCAAAATTCAATGTCATCACATTGTTGGAATATCAACTTTTTAGTGATGAGTTGTAAGCATTTTTACTAGCCGTCATCTTAAGGATTGTAGGCAGAATCAGAAAATTTACGACGCAGAAGAAAAACCATTCCTCCCATCGTGCCTATGCTGATGTCAGCACTGCCGCTGGAGCTGTCGGTTTTAATTGCATTTCTCTGCTTTTTAAAAAATATTATTCCCTTTGAAATACATATCCAATTCCATTTTGAATAATGTTTTGAGTCCCCGTTTTGCAAAAGGTGCAGCAAAGGGGTGGGGGTGGCACTCTTTGGTGTTGAAGGTGCTACTGCATGGCTACAGGTAACGAAGCGAGCATTCTTTTTGTTTCTCCTCATCTAACGATGTTTGTTGGATGGGGCCGTGGGAAGGTAATAAGCACTGGGAAGAGGGTTGAAAGATAGAAGTACGGCTTGATTATAGGCAATGCCTAACATGTTCGTGGGGGGGTGGTGGAATAATGGGCTGGATTTTAAGGAGGAAGACGGGTTGGGGGTGGGGTGGGGGGTGCTGCTTCAAGGCAGTTGGGAAACCCGGAAGGCCAGGTTCCTCACAGGCTCACCCGACTTTTAACGACAGGGCCTGATTTGCACGCAAGGCCTCGGTTTACCGCCCGCAGCCAGCCAGGTGGAGTGGCTGGCTGGCTGGCTGCGGGCGGGTGGGCCTGCGGCACTAGGCCGCACCAAGGAGGGAGGGAGGGATCAGGTGGGGGCTGGTGCCGGCCTTCGGAGGATGGGGTCAATGAAAGATTGAGGAATTGAATGAAATCAGTATTTGTAGGGAAATGGTGTTAGGGAAATTGATGGCATTGAAGGACGATAAATCCCATGGGCCTGATAATCTACATCCTAGGGTACTTAAGGAAGTGGCCCTAGAAATAGTAGATGCATTGCTGGTCATCTTCCAAAATTCTATAGACTCTGGAACAGTTCCCATGGATTGGAGGGTAGCTAATGTAACCCCACTATTTAAAAAAGGTGGTAGAGAGAAAATGGGGAATTATAGACCGGTACGCCTGACATCGGTAGTAGGGAAAATGCTAGAGCTCATTATAAAAGATGTAATAGCAGAGCACTTGGAAAACAGTGACAGGATCGGACAAAGTCAACATGGATTTACAAAAGGTAAATCGTGCTTGACTAATCTACTGGAATTTTTTGAGGATGTAACTGGTAGAATAGATAAGGGAGAACCAGTGGATGTGGTGTATTTGGACTTTCAGAAGGCTTTCGATAAGGTCCCGCATAAGAGATTAGCGTGCAAAATTAAGGCACATGGGATTGGGGGGTAAGGTACTGACTTGGATAGAGAACTGGTTGGCAGACAGGAAGCAGAGTTGGAATAAACGGGTCTTTTTCCGAGTGTCAGGCAGTGACTAGTGGGGTACCGCAGGGATCGGTGCTAGAACCCCAGCTATTCACAATATATATTAATGATCTAGATGAGGGAACTAGATGTTATGGCCCAGAAATTCAGGTCGGGGGCTTCCCGCGGGTGCAAGCCCCCGACCTGCACTTACCTACCGTGCCGGCCGTTGAGCTGTGGGCCCCCGTGGGATTCCGATCCTGGGCCTCCTCCAACTGCTGGCGCGCAGTGCTTGCGTATCCCAGGGGCGCAGTTAGTTCGATGCGTCTCCTGGGATCACGTGGGCCATGGAGAACCAATGGTAGCAGGGAATGCTTCATTCATAAGTTTGACAGGAAGGGCTGTCAAACCTATAAATACTATAAGCCCCAAAACATCACTAAATCTTCAAATAATTTTTTTTGAAAATCACATTTTTAAAAAAAACTATAAATTACATGAAATAACTTTTAAACAATAATTTAAATTTTTGAAAAAATTAATTACATTTTCTAACGGGGCTAAAAATAAACTTACCTTTCTTTAAAGTGTTTGAAAATAATAAACCTGTGGAAAAAATGTTTTAATTTTAATTAATTCACCACTTACCTTGTAAAAAGCAGGCCTTGCGACTGCTTTTTACATGTCTAACTTCTGGAGACTTACCTTCCCGGGAAAACCTGCCAAAAAAACCGTAAGTTTGATGCGCATGCGCTGCCTCTTCTGCGCACGCGTTCGACTTCTGAACCCCTTCTTTCAGGGGAACGGAAGTGCCGGTTTCCCGCGCATGCGCAGTGCATGCACGAAACCGGCACTTCCATTGGGCTTACGGGTGAGTACCCCATGCGTACTCACCCGTGGAGACCCGAATTTCTGGGCCAATATCTCCAAGTTTGCAGACAACACAAAGCTGGGTGGGTGTGTGTGCTGTGAGGAAGATGCAGATAAACTCCAGTATGATTTGGACAGGTTGGGTGATTGGGCAGATGCATGGCAGATGCAGTATAATGTGGATAAATGTGAGGTTATCCACTTTGGTGGTAAAAACGGGAAGACAGATTATTATCTGAATGGCAATAGATTGGAGGAAGGGGAAGTGCAACGAGACCTGGGTGTCCTTGTGCACCAGTCGCCGAAGGTAAGCATGCAGGTGCAGCAGGTGGTTAAGAAGGCAAATGGTATGTTGACCTTCATAGCGAGAGGATTCGAGTACAGGAGCAAGGGTGTCTTGCTGCAGTTGTACAGGGCCTTGGTGAGACCACACCTTGAGTACTGTGTGCAGTTTTGGTCACCTTATCTGAGGAGGGATGTTCTTGCCATGGAGGGAGTGCAGCGAAGATTCACCAGACTGATACCTGCGATGGCAGGAATGACGTATGAAGAGAGATTGGGTCGATTAGGCTTCTATTTGCTAGAGTTTAGAAGAATGAGAGGGGATCTCATTGAAACTTATAAAATTCTAACAGGACTAGACAGACTAGATGCAGGAAGGATGTTCCCGATGGCGGGGGAGTCCAGAACCAGGGGTCACAGTCTAAGGATAAGGGGTAAGCCATTTAGGACTGAGATGAAGAGGAATTTCTTCACCCAGAGAGTGGTGAACCTGTGGAATTCTCTACCACAGAAGGCAGTTGAGGCCAAATTATTAAATATGTTCAAGAAGGAGTTAGATATATTTCTTAAGGCTAAAGGGATCAAGGGATATGAGGAGAAAGCAGGGACAGGGTACTGAATTTGGATGATCAGCCATGATCTCATTAAATGGCGGAATAGGCTTGAGTGGCCGAATGGCCTACTCCTGCTCCTATCTTCTATGGTTCTATGACATCGAGAGACCTTGATGAAACTTCTTCATATTTTAAGAAATTAATATTTGATTAAAATATTTTATATTTGAAAATGTGATTGTTTTAGTTCTTTAAAACTAGTAGCACAGTTTAATGAATGAAACATTGCACAGTATTAATCTTTACTTTTTAAGCTGTTTAGAATAAATAGAAAGGTTATTAGCTGTCATGTTATTATGAAGAACCATTTCTTTTTGTTTTAAATTAGATTTCCTTCTGTCTTCCTGTTATGAAGACATCCCAAGCCAAGGGAACAGGCTTGAATCCTTGTACCAGGCCTTGGCCTATAATGCCATGCAGCCAGCCATTGGCTGGTGCACAAGTGTAGTTGATCAACAACAACCACAACTTGCATATCGAGGGTGCCTTTAATGTAGAAAAATGTCCCAAGGTGCTTCACTGAGGCTTAATCAAGAAGATAGACATTGAACCAAAGGAGGAGATATTGAGGGTTGGATTTTCATGGGGAAGGTGGATTGAGGGCCTCGGTGTGGGGGTGAGGTGAGGGGCTCCGATGCGGGCGGGAAATCCTGGAGAACGGGTTTCCCGCAGGTCCTGCCGACTTTAACGGCAGGGCCTGATTTGAGCCTGAAGCCTCAGTTTCCCGCCTGCAGCCAGCCAGATGGAGATGCGATCAGAGGCCTCCTAAAGGTCCTCTGATCGCGGGGGGATGGGCTCGGCAGGGACCCAGGATCCAGGAGGTAGGTGAAAAGTCACTTACCTCCTGGATAGAATCTGAGGCCGCGATTTCGCTTAACGAGATGGGGTTGGGATGGCCGGGGTCGGTGGCACGGTCCCAGTCCGCTGTCTGCTCCATCCCACTCTGTTGAAGTGATTTTACGATGATTGGACTTGTTAACCCCACCCAGCGAGGTTCCCGGCCAATTGACGTCATTTGATGATGTGTCATCAGCTGTTTTCCTTAAAGGGACCATGCACAAATTTACATTGACAGTTCTGCTGTCAGTGTTCTGAGGCATTGAGATGCTGCAATCACTGACGAGCGCTGCACAGAGGTGCACGTCTGTACCCAGGCTCACGCATGACTCCCTCCATATGCTTATGGAGGGAGTCACAGCACACAGGGAGGTTCTCGTCCCTTCCCATGGGCGGAAGAGACCTCCCCAGGAGACCAACACAGCCTGGTTGCACATTGCACAGGCGGACACAAGCGGGGATGTCATCAGGAGGACCAGGCTGCAGTGGTGCAAACCTTTCAATGATCTGAGTAGATCATGAAATGTTACTGCAAAGCCACATTCAACCTTATCCTGCTGTGCCACTCATCGCATCCCCATCACTCTGCCTTCCCTACCCTACTCCTGCACATCCTTACTCGCACCAATTTACCTTGGCCCTCCACCCATCCCTCTCTCTCTATCTACATTATCACTTCCCCATCTCACTAGCCACCCCTCACACTCTCTCTCATCCTAGTGCAAGCATGTCAACTAACACCACACAACGGTAGGCACTTGGGTGGTTTAGCCAATGTTCATGTGATGTTTCTGTTAATGCGCTGTCACCATTGAAATCTTTATTTTCAACACTTTGCGTTCTTGGACAGATTTGTGTGCATCTTTGGAAGTGGCTTACTGAGTTGCAGTGAATGGTGAGACATAACGGTACCCCCCTGTAATGGTGATGAGTGTGAAAGGAATGGCTTGGGCATTGCAGGGATGCTCCATAACACTTCAAACCTCCATAAAGCTGAAAAGTGTGTTCCAAATCCTGAAGGCTCCAGCTTCTAAGATTGGAAATTGAACAGCTGTGAAATGGTAGCTTTTATACCACTTTTGCAGCTGTCAACTATCCACAGCAATGGAGAGTCATCGAGAACCCAACACACTTACCTGACGTGATCCCCGAGTGCTGGGAACCTCGTAAAAAAAATGGAAAAATCATTAGGACCTGGTAAAATGTTGCTTACATTCCTTTAAGCAGCTACTTAAGTATCTCAATTGCACACAAATCTGCCCAAGAACGCAAAGTGTTGAAAATAAATATTTCAATGGTGACAGCGCATTAACAGAAACAACACATGAACATTGGCTAAAACACCCAAGTGCCTACCCTTGTGTGGTGTTAGTTGGCCTGCTTGCACTAGGATGAGAGTGAGTGTGAGGGGTGGCTAGTGAGATGGGGAAGTGATAATGTAGATAGATAGGGATGGGTGGAGGGCCAAGGTAAATTGGTGCGAGTAAGGATGTGCAGGAGTAGGGTAGGGAAGGCAGAGTGATGGGGATGTGATGAGTGGCACAGCAGGATAAGGTTGAGTGTAGCTTCGCAGTAACATTTCGTGATCTACTGAGATAATTGAAAGGTTTGCGCCACTGCAGCCTGGTCCTCCTGACGACATCCCTGCTTGTGTCTGCCTGTGCAATGTGCAACCAGACTGCGTTGGTCTCCTGGGGAAGTCGCTTCTGCCCATGGGAAGGAACGAGAATCTCCCTGTGTGCTGTGACTCCCTCCATAAGCATATGGAGGGAGTCATGCGTGAGCCTGGGTGCAGCCGTGCACCTTTGTACAGTGCTTGTCAATGTTTGCGGCATCTCAATGCTGTAGAACACTGACGGCACAACTGTCAAAATGATTGTGGACATGGTCCCTGTAAGGAAACCAGCTGATGACGTGTCATCAAATGACGTCATCAGACCCGCTTCCCATTAATTGGCCGGGGACAAGCCCCATCAATGGAAAATCCTGTTGGCGGCCAGGATCGAGACAGATGCAGGGTCCCCATAGGCCACGGACATCGCCTGCCCCGGACCCGCCGAGGCTGGAAAATTCCAGCCCGAAGTGTTTGAAACCCATCCTGATGCAGCTAACAACAAAATGGAGGTTAAAGAAGAGGCATACAGCCTCATTGTAATATTTAAATTGACGCCCCACCTCTAGGCAGCGGGTTGGCTGTCCGCCCCATTCTGCTCCCTCCCCTCCCCGTCCCGCCCCCGTCTGTCTCCGTTATAACCTGAAGTGGGCGGGTTGGAGGCGGGTTCAGGTTGGGATTCCGATTTTTAACAATTTAACTTCCTCCCGCTCCAAACTACACATTTTTTCAGGTAAAAATTCCCCCCGAAGAGAGGAGACCAAAAGCTTGGTCAAAGAGGTGGGTTTTAAAGGAGGAGAAGGAGATAGAAATGCAGGGAAGCTTAGGGATGTTTGTCTTTAGACCTGTCCCTCCGACCCATACTGTGAGCAATTGCTGGGACATACTAATGCCTCCCGTCAGCACAACAGTGTGAGATCAGAAATTATTTGTTGGACAATGACAAACTCTGTGGTACTGCATTATTGTGCTGCCCCATCACATGTTGAATAATGAAATAGTCAGCTATTTATTCATGACATTAAAAAAAATCATTGGGGTATTCAGCAAGATAATCCAGTAATATATATTCTGGCAATATACAGTATAAGAGCCAAAATATGTATGATACGTTCAAAAAAAAAACACGTAATAACTAACAAAAAACATGTGCCAACACTATGTAGAGACTGGAAGCATGTTGTAGAAAGCGGTGACCTTAGAAATATATAGGAACACAGGAGTAGGCCCTTCAGCCCCTCGAGCCTGTTCGCCATTCAATTGGATCATGGCTGATCTGTACCTTAGCTCCATCGACCCGCCTTGGTTCTGTAACCCCGAATACCCTTGCCTAACAAAAATCTATCAATCTTAATTTTGAAATTTTCAATTGACCCCCAGCCTCACCAAGCTTTTTGGGAGAGAGAGAGCGAGTTCCAGATTTCCACCAACCCTTGTGTGTTCCTGACATCCTCCCTGAACAGTCCAGCTCTAATATTAAGCTTTGGGCCCCCTGTTCTGGATTCCCCCTCAAGAAGAAGTAGTTTTTCTCTACCTACTCTATGAACTCCTTTAATCGTCTTAAATATTTATAGTAGCCCTAATGCTGAACATTTTAAAGTGTTCATTAGTAAAATGATAAAAGTACAATTCATTGTTAACAAACTACAAAGATATGGTTTCATGTGAGTGAATACAATTTACTGCTTTGAGCTTCACAAGACAGTTTCTTTTGGTTTCACCTGTCAACCTCAGCTGTCATATATCAGTGGTTTTTCTTTATTCCCTTTCTCACAATAATCTTCTCAGCTGTTCTGTCCTTTAATGTTGTTAACTGTAGATTCTTCACATCTCTTGTCACTCCAGTGCACAATTTTTGTCTGGTTCTTTTACAGTATATGCCACCCATTATATACAAAAGACTATTGTTCACTGATCTATGAAGCAAAATTATTTGTTCTGATGTAAATCCACTAATCAAATAAAGAAAAACTTCAGTTGCAGTTACTTCTCACCGTGAAGTGACATTCTTTCTAGACTAGTTCTCTCACTACTTGTTAAGTAACATTTTATCTAGTCCTTATGTACTTCACAATATAATCCAATGATGGCTTCTTCACACCAGTTTCCAAACTTAATTTTATCGGCTCGGATTTTGTGGCCAGCAGCGAAGTGACGGCACTCGCCGCTGACCTCGAAAAAAGCTGCCCACAAAGATCTAGCGATCTCTGTGGCATCGATTTTACCTCTCCGGATGTTAGTTTGGTTATGGTGCCAACTCTAGGGGATCTCCAGTGTCCAGCAACAGTGATGTCATCAAGCAGGCTAAGCAGCCAATCACATTGAAGATTCTCACAGACAGCCAACCAGGAAGTAAAAAGCACAAATTTTCCTTCACTTTTTAATCATTTTGCAGAGAGCGAAATAAAGATCGGGACATACACATGGGATTAAGGTAGAAGCTGAATTATCATAAATAAACTTAAAAAAATAATTTTTATTATATTAATACACGGTGTAATTTTTATCATAATGGAAAAATTTGACATTCCACAAATATAAAATTCGTTTTTCAGGGTCAGAGAGGTTGTCAGCAATAGTTATGATTTGGTATACCATTAAAAACCCAGTTACACCTCATTCAAAAGGCTTAACTTTTTCAGGATTTTTTAACAGTGATATTACAGCGTAAAAGGGGAAGTTCTCGTCAGTTCAGTCATTTCTAAAGATTACCATCTGTGGTATCTTCAACAGTGCACCCTATGGAGCAGCAGAGAATCACTGACAGCAACTTCTGGATTTCCACGTTTAACTGCGCATGTGCAGACAGCAGAAGTTGCTGTCAGTTTCACAGAGTATTTATGGTGAACACTGACAGTTTCTCCGTCATTACAACCGCAAAATCTGGGCTATAGATTTTCCATACAACATTACAAATAACGCGAGCCTGAGAGCAGACCAGTCTCCCCCTTTTACCTTGTATGTACAGTGACATGAATCAGTCATTCATGAAGGAAAGACTTATGAAATAATACTGAGCGGCCTACGGATGGCGCTGTCCAGGGAGAGTGTAAATACACAGGCACGGGCCCAGCTTCCGCAGGATATTCTTAACGGGAACTAGTGAAGGACACAACTAGACCTCCATGTTGTAAATCAGTTGATTAAAGCTTTGTTTAACGCTTAGACCAAGTGCCTAGTAGTTTTCTTATGTCATACAGTATATCAGGATTACTGTTTTCTTCTGACCCCTCTCACCCATTTCTGGAGGCCCATCTTTTCGCCATTACACCCCTGCCCGCTGGAATTATTTTTGTAAACCACTTTGCCTTGCTCGCTCTCTTTCTTAGCCTTCAGAAGCCCCCCTTGGCCACTTCTTCATTTTCCCTCCTTGCATGTTTCTTCACTTCCTGCTTGGTGTCCATTTCTCTCCCCCTTGTAAAGTGCTCTGAGACATTTTATGTGAAGATCACCATATAAGTGGAAGCTGTATTCATGTGATATTCGATAACCCCACTCACGACCACAAAAAAGAGGAAATTAGATTATTACGTTAAAAAAGTATATTGGAAAAAAGGAAAGTACTGCTGAGCTCTTACTTGCCCCAAATCCTTCAATTAGTTTTTAATAGGAAAATGTGATCTCATCTTGCCTCTGAGTCAGAAGGTCGTAGGTTGAAGTCCCACTCCAGAGATTTGAACACGTAATCTAGGCTGGCATTTTAGTGCCGCACTGAGGGAATGCTGCAATGCCGGAGGTGCCGTCTTTTGGATAAGACATTAAACCGAGGCCCCGTCTGCCCTCTCGGGTGGATGTAAGAGATCCTATGGCACTATTTCGAAGAAGAGCAAGGGGAGTTCTCCTGGCCAATATTTATCCCTTAACAAACATCACTTAAAAAAACAGATTATCTGGTCATTATCACATTGCTGTTTGTGGGACCTTGCTGTGTGAAAATTGGCTGCCGCATTTCCTACATTATAACAGTGACTTCAAAACCACCTAATTAGCTGTAAAGCGCTTTGGGACACCCTTAGGTCGTGAAAGACACTGTATAAATAAAAGTTTTTTCTTTTCCTCTTGTGCCCCCAAGATTTGATCTTAATAAATCCTGGTTATTTTTACAAAACAAAATCGGGGGACAAAATGTTGCTGTTTCTACATGTCACCAGTACAAATGCTTCATACTGAGCAAATTCATTGAAAATCTCCACTCGCTAATTTTAGCGAAAAGGCAGACTGGACTGTAAAGCAGGGAGCGCCACTTTATACTCACGTCTGCTTTTTCACTCAAGTTAGCAAAAAATAATAAAAGGTTAATGCACCAATTGTTTTCCCAAATTGCAGTGAGTACAGTGTTGATAGCTGGACGTTAAGGGCTTTCTTTAAATACAATTAGTGCAAACTGTGAAAATGATCTTTACAGGCTGGTGCAAAATTTCCTAATTTATATGTATTTTTTGCATCGTGTCTTTGGATGGCACCATGTTAATATAAAAAATGATGATGTAATGTGACTTGCAGCGGTTTGCAATGTCACAGTTGCCATTCATGCTAGGAGGAAATGCACACCCACAGTTTTGATAAATCAGAGGACTGTTCCCTCTGCTATTTTCAATTTCTCTTTCTTTTGGGGGCAAGTGTCCTTTGGTTTAAAAAAAATGAATTATAATTGGAACATAATTTTTTTGTGACATAGCACTGTGACTATCTCAGCTAAGCTGTGGTTTGAAATAAAAAGAATCAGGTACATTGACAAATTTCTGAAATGATGATTGTGACATTTGTACTGCTTACAGGCTGTAAATGTAAATTGCATTGCTTAAGAACAGAGGAACATAATGGCCCAGAAATTCGGGTCTCCACGGGTGAGTACGCATGGGGTACTCACCCGTAAGCCCAATGGAAGTGCCGGTTTCCTGCATGCACTGCGCATGCGCGGGAAACCAGCACTTCCGTTCCCCTGAAAGAAGGGGTTCAGAGGTGGAACGCGTGCGCAGGAGAGGCAGCGCGTGCGCATCGAACTTACGTTTTTTTTGCAGGTTTTTCCGGGAGGGTAAGTCTCCAGGAGTTACACATTTAAAAAGCAGGCGCAAGGCCTGCTTTTTACAAGGTAAATGGTGAATTAATTAAAATTAAAACATTTTTTCCACAGGTTTATTATTTTTAAATACTTTAAAGAAAGGTAAGTTTATTTTTAGCCCCGTTAGAAAATGTAATTAATTTTTTCAAAAATTTAAATTATTGTTTAAAATAGTTATTTCATGTAATTTATAGTTATTTTAAAAATGTGATTAAAAAAAAAATTATTTGAAGATTTAGTGATGTTTTGGGGCTTATAGTATTTATAGGTTTGACAGGCTTCCTGTCAAACTTATGAATGAAGCATTCCCTGCTCCGATTGGCTCTCCATGGCCCACGTGATCCCAGGGGACGCATCGAACTAACGGCGCCCCTGGGATACGCAAGCACTGCGCGCCGGCAGTTGGAGGAGGCCCAGGATCGGAATCCCATGCGGACCCACAGCTCAACGGCTGGCGCGGTTGGTAAGTGCAGGCCGGGGGCTTGCACCCGCGGGAAGCCCCCGACCCGAATTTCTGGGCCATTAACTGGAGGAGGCCATTCAGCCCCTTAAGTTTGTTCCGCCATTCAATTAGATTGTGGCTGATCTGTATCTTACCTTCGTCTACCCATCTTGGTTCCGTAACCCTTAATAATACCCTTGCCTAAAAAAAATCTTATCAATCTCAGTTTTGAAATTTTCAATTGACCCCCAGCCTCAACAGGTTTTTTTGAGGGGGGAGAGAGTTCCAGGTTTCCACTACCCTTTGTGCGAAGAAGTGCTTCCTGATAGCACCCCTGAATGACCTAGCTCTAATTTTAAGGTTATGCCCCTTTGTTCTGGTCTTCCCCCCCATCAGAGGAAATAGTTTCTCTCTTATCAACCCTACCAACTCCTTTAATCATCTTAAACACTTCAATTGGATCACACCTTAATCTACATTCAAGGGAATACAAGCCGAGTCTATGCAACCTGTCTTCATAATTTAACCCTTTTAGCCCCGGTATCATTCCAGTGAATCTGTGTTGCAACCCCTTAGTCTGAAGTAGCCATGCAAGAATACTTAGCGTATTGCAATAATGATTCATAATATGCTAGTAGACATCCCATGACATTGCTTGCAATGCATTGCAGAGTAATGTGTAACCATAGTATATGTTATACACAGAAAACAAAGAGGCATCTGAGATGGCAAACAGACCTGGGATTTGGAAAGAATTTTGTGAGCAATGTGCTCGGAGACAGTGAAGTAAGTGTTAAAGTGTTTTTTGATTGGTCCCTAGGAAATTTGAGCCAGTCAGAAAAACACAGCAATTTTTTGTTTGACCCATGGACGCATTTAAAGTGCGACGCTGCCATGTGCAATACTTCCACTATAGAGCTAGCAATGTGCACTTGCAGCAGTGCATTTGCACAGGCACAAAATATGTTATCAAAAAAATAAAACCGGCCCAAATTATTAAAGGTCACTAAGAAAGAATGGGAAATACTGTAAGTATCCAACGTAAGTAGTACAAATCAATAAGGCTGAATAGTCTCCTTCTGTGCTAAAATTTCTGACTCTATGAAGTCTACAATGCTTCCAGCAGCAGCACGCTTTGGGGCTTTGGTAATGGTCAGTGATTAAAATGACAATGACTTGATTTGCAGTCGGCAAGATCCCAGCTACAAATTATCGTGGAATGAGGAGGAGGGAAAGAATTTTAAGATTAAATAATGCACGCTTAATTCCTTTTTAAAAAAAAAAAAAAAAAAAATTTTTATGCCGGATTTGAATTCGATTCTGAAATGCAGCCCAAATGTATTTCTGATGATTTTAACCCAATATCTTGTTAAACAATTAATTTACCAAAAAAAAATTACAGCCTTCCTTTTGTTGATGCCTTGAACCTGGCACTGTATTTATTAAAGAAAATACCAAACAACACCTGTTTTGGTAAATCAATGCTCAGACAGATACAGATGCCAGCAAATCTTAAATTATACTCCTGAGATGACGGCACCTTTATAAATACTCCAAATCTTAGCGGCCATCATTTTTTAAAACCGGCACTGTAAACGTGAGCTTTAGTTAATATGTAATGAATATAGCCATTTGGAATTATAAGGGAGTGGGAGAATGTAAAAGAGTCAGTGCATAGATATGATTTTTAAAATTGTTCTTTAATTTAATCTGTATCTGGTGAGCCAAAGCACTTTGGCATGATATTTGTCATGACTTGCATTCGCAATTGGATTTTTCGGTTGTGAACGTATCCTTCACTATGTGTTTTATTCTGGAAATTATTCGTCAAGCTACGATGATGTGTGGTGTGTTGCATTTCTGTTGTGTTGTAAAAGATTAAAGTTTCTTGAAAATTTGAACCCCTCAGACTTACACTGGGGAAAAAGTCTACTGTCAGAACATGGGCCTCTCCCTCGATACACATTATTAGAGTCTTTTTAGAGACAAGCAGGCAATTTTGCTGTCATTGGTCTCGTTTGAACAGAATATGTTTATCCTTGCAATACTCTTGGGGGAAGGTGTCAAAAACGGATCACCCATGTGCAGGTGACACAGCTGTTATACAGTCAATGGAAGTCTTTTTTTTATGTTACTATTAAAACAGCTACTGCAGACATATTCTTTCTCCTGTATGATTTATTACATAAACTGTGAGAGTTTACAGTTGCAATAAGAAATGGTCACTATTGACAGCTAATAACATTTTAACACAAACTTCAGATACTTAACTGCAATTTCTCTTCATACTGCCTAAGTATATTTAATTATATATGATTACATTCGATTGGTTTTGCTCATATTTATTTAAAATAAAATGGCTGTGTCATTGGATACACAAGATGTGATTTAAAACTAATAAAGCTTTGTGCTGCAAATATTAACATGCAATCTGACAGCAGTTTTACTTTGGTAGTTGTTTTCTGCTCTTCAAAATCACAGATAGGCCTTGAAAAAGCAAAACATTTTATTTCATATATTGATACATATATTCTTTATAAAAGTGAACCCTTTGCAAGGTGAATGGTGCTGCGGCTTAGAACAGAACTTTTTGTCCACTAGCGTCTGCTGTTTTGGAACTGGCTCAAATAGATCATATGAATCCCTCCTATCTCAGATGACTATTAAGAGATTTAAATCAATTTTTTTTTTGAGGGGGGGCAGATTTCTTTGTTCGTGGATTCGACATGGCAGCCGAGAAAAATACTGCTTCTGTACTGTCCTTAAATGTAACACAACTGACCACTACTTGAGAGGGCCAGTCAGAGTTGTTTTAAAGGGGTACATGGTTTGGAAAATGAGATGGGGGTAGGAGATGTTATTTTGCGATTTGGGTTTAGAGACATTGTTGAGACAATGTAGGGAGTACAGTACTCTGCATTGCATATGGGCTGTGTTATGACTATTTTAGGAGTATTTCATGCTGTCGCTAGGTTCAAAGCGAAGAGGTGTTACATTCTACTGCAGTCACTGCTCACTTTTCTAACCATACAAGGACATGAATTATTATAAGCTATTAAACAATGCTGCTAGACCCGATAATAGTTGGAACAGCTTCTTTTTTACAGTTATTAAATGTTAAATAAATATTTATTACTGAAATTTGATGCTATTTGAATCCTCTTCAATGAATCCCCTTTTTCAACAAATTGCCATGACAAAATTTCACTGTAGTAGCAGCCACTTGATTGTTACTGACAGTTTGCGGAAACATAGAAAGAAGCAAGCTAGGAGTCTGACGCTAACTAGGTATCACTATTGCGCACGTTAGTGATGAACTTTCTGATGGCCTCTGACTTGACCAACCCCATAAAATGTGAAAAATCCAAAATATGTAAACAAATTGCTGATGCATGAGCAGAAAGAGTGACCACTACATCACCAGAAGGATTGGATATACACAGTCACAAGAGTAGCAGGGAACTGGACACATGACCACTAGACCTATAAGGAATTGGATATCTGGGTACTAGAGAAGGAAGCCTGGAGGAGAGTAGAGAATTATATGTATAGACCTGCTGTGGCACTGGTGAATTGGAGCATAAACCATCACTAGACCACCAGAGCATTGAATGCATAGATCACCATTAGACCATTATGGAACCGAATGAATGAACTACCGCTAAATAACCTGGGACTCAGATATGAAGCAGCAATTTGTTCCTCTGTACGCGTAAGGCACATTTTGGTTTAGAGACACAAGCATCTGAATCTAAATGGTCTGAATTGGGGGGGTGGGGGGGGGGGAAACAATTTATTTTTTGATTAAGTGAATTTTGATCTAATTCAGACGTTGCATTTGGACTCCCGATTCAATGCCTGTCCCGAGCGAACATTTACAAAAAGCTTTCAGCCTTAGAGTGATTTGTGAACGGCCGTTGAACTTGGACTCACTGCTTTCTGTGCCCCATGACGTGAGCGTGAGGTAATATACTGACTGTTTACCTCAGAAGGGGAGATTGCAGTCCTGAAACTGGCTGCTTCCTGTTATCGGCTAGAATAATCATTTTTAAAAAAGTGGCATTGATTTAGCCCTTGCACAGAGATTAACCACTTTTTAACTGGAGGCAGCTGTTCATTGATCTGTGAGACACATTCACTGCTCCTGTGGTTAAGACAATAGTAAAATAGACTTTAAATTTTGCTACAAGCCTGGTAATAGTTTCATTATAACAGGAGTCAACAGTTATATAGTAGGTAAATCAGGGTGTTGAGAATCTTTTTTCATTATAAATGGGGGTTTAACAACATTCGAGTTCATCATAAATAGGGTTCACTGCAGTTCATTTCATAATTTTGTCTTTCTTGAATGTAGTTGTATTCTTTTTGTTTTGTGCTGATGGTCAAATATTATGGTGTTGCTGAATGGCGTCCTTTAAGATGATCATAAGGTAGTGAGTAGTAAAGAGGCAAAGCAGGAGTGAATTTTTCAGGACCGATGTGACAAGATTCCATCTTGTTACTCACTTGTACAAAAAAAATACAAAGCCACTGTGAAGAAATATAGCTGCAGTACAGATAAGTTCTAATACATTTTTGAAATTCAAATACCGAACCAGAGAATAATAAACATCGGTATATACACAGAATTTTTTTTTATATCAGCGCAGTTTTTTAAATTATTATGCTGTATTTCCCTGAGTAGGAAAGATGCTGCTAGGCATGCAAGGCTGCTGTCAAGTGGGTATTCTTGACAAATAAAGTGCTGTCTTATGTGTAGAATGCATGGCAATGAGTGGCTGTAGGTGACATCCATGATTTAGAATACACCCCACCATCATTATAAGGCTCTCCATCATAATGCTGTCTCTCAACGTTTTCATTTTACGTTTTATGTTATGTTACAGGACATTCATTGTAGCACACACCTTGTTATCATGAACAAAATACTTGGGTCTAAGGATGACACTTTAATGAGGGTGGAGTGTATTTTAGAGGTAGTTATGAACTTAGCAGTAATCCACAGATAACGCGTAACTGTATAGAACTAACAGGATATGTGGCATGACAGCAGAAACCAAAGTGTCATTATTATGAAGAGTTTTCAGTCAGGATTGTTAGGTGTGGTGCTTGGGCGGTAGACTGAATGTTACATGTTTCTGTCAGTGGAGCATAGAGTGCCATTGGCCCTGGATGTAGCATGTGTGAGGGCACCCCAATTAAAATACAGATAAACAGAGGTGGACAGCTATGATTTTTTTTAACAAGTCATCTTTTTATTTAAAATTTTAAACAATACAGAAAAAAGTGATACAAACAGTAGTTACGAACCTAGCAGTAATTCACAGATAAAATGTAACTGTACAAAAATAACAGGATATGTGGCATGACAGCAGAAAGCAAAGTGTCATTATTATAAACAGTCTTCAGTTGGGTTCCAAACACATTTGTAACAGGTTCTACGGTGTTCAGATCCAACATGCACCAAATGTTATGCTTTACTCACTCAAAAACAGTGATTAATTTTACATCTTTAAATGTCAATTTTTACGAAGATGAACACAGTTCGCAAGACGAATGGATTTGTTTCTCAAAATTATTGCAAAAGCAATCCGTGGCATAAGAGCGTTTATTCCAGATATAATACAAAGATGAATCAATTGATGGTGTCTAGTAGTCTAACATTGTGGCAATAAGAAGCCTGAGTGATACAGGTGACTAGGAGTAGATGAATAAATGGGGAAACATAAGAGAACACACATAAAATGAGACATGGTTCCCCTTTAAAGATGCTAAGTAGAGTTCCTAATCTCCCCAATGAGACTGTAACATAGAAAGGTGGCTCTACTGCCAAAGACAATATTTTCACCTCCAACCAGAAAATTGTATTAAAGGACTGGCTGGTTTTGTCATTTCTCTAGCTTTCTGGAGACTTTTCTAATAATTCCTTATTGTGCATAATAGCAGTTGTATTTTTGCAAGTAATTCAGTGCTAATGCATTATACATATATTATCAGCTTAAAAAAATTGGCATTATGAATTTATATCTAGTACACAATAATTCTCAAACAGTATTAGCATGTCTTAATGAGGCATTTTAATAAGATGATTCCAAACACATTTGTAACAGGTTTTACTGTGTTCGAGTCCAACATGCACCATGTGGTATATTTTACTCAAGTACAGTGATTAGTTTTACATCTTTAAATGTCAGTTTTACAAAAATGAACACATTTAGTCCTCAACTAAAATGGTTTCGTTTTTCAAAACTATTGGAAAAAAAAAAGAAATGTGGTAATTATATATAATCTGTGAACAGACTAATGTATTTTGGAAAACCAACAATATCTAACTTGAAGCAACATAACACAAATGGATAGCTGTAGCTCCAAAAAGAGCAATATTTACAAAAAAAACCCTGAATCTTGCAGATTCATGACCAACACATTTTTGCATCTAACAAAATTCAGCTACTTTACAGTCAAAGAAGTTGACACTGTGTTTGTTGAAAAGTTTAATTAGTAAAAACCTCTCCCCAAGGCCTGTGATGGCACAAGGTGTAAATGGAGATGCTGTCCCAGCTTGCTTGCTCTGCAGTACACTACATCTCGTGCACAGATGGGCTGGTGAAGAAACTGTGAATGGACAAATGATAACAGAATATTCAGTAATTCCAACATCAGCTCATTAGCAATCTGTCAGAGATTTTAATTTGTGCAGTGGTGAAAAATGCAGAAATGCAACACAGTCAGAAGACAAGATTTAGGAGTTATAGCACCTAATTGAAAAGGCTTTCATAATGAAGCAACACTGACTGGGAACTTTGAGAATAATCAGGAATTTGTTTCAAATCCGCCATTGGTCATATAATAGTGTACTGTGGGATGAGGTATGTTAATAGCTTGTCAGTAAAAATAAATATTTGAATTTTGTACATGTTCTTTGGGTAATAAATTATATTAGTCAGATTTCAAAAAGACGAAATACCTGCGGCCTATTTAGATCTTTTTCTAAAATTAGCAATACTGTAAAATTGAATTTTCCACAATAGGGGCGAGGAGAAGACTGAAGTAACTGGACAGTAAACACCCCTTTTCTATCTTTTCTCCAAAGGTTTAGTGAAGTTTCATTCAGTCAAAAGAGAATTTTAACATGATTTTAACAACATATTATGCAGCTGTGGAGTCACTGGAGAGTTAAAAGAAAACAATGGGTTATGATACAAAGTATAAAATTCAGATCATGAATTCATTCTGTACACACCCTACAGGAACAAGCATAATGCAGTGCACTTCTATTTACTGTATAAGTAATTATCTGCAATGTTTTCTACACTTCTCTGGGGTATACACATAAGAAGAGTAGATATAGAGCCTGGTTTTATATTCGCTATTAGTGGAGTTGCCAACGCAATGCTAATAGCAATTACTTTTGTATTTTATATGACATGGTACTGTGTTAATCAGCACAGCTGTTTTAATATTGAATTAAAATTTGACTATAATTTGGAATAATGAATATCTGCTTCCGCCTTTTTAAAGCACTGTGATAGGAGTGAAAGGAAGGAAAGACCATTTTCAAGTCTCGTTCTTAAGCCATTAGACTTACGAGGCATTCCTGAAGTTTAGGGATGTAGCAGAATAACAGACTTCTGTGACCCCCCCCCCCCCTCCCCACTTCACAAACCATCCCTGGAGTGATATTTTAAAAAGAAAAAAAAATAGTTGCAGCATCACTAACAGGGAAATATATATGAATGTGACACTCACCACCAAAATACTTGCATTTTATATACTGGTGAAACCTTGGCCGGAATTCTCCCACTGACATGCGTGCAGGTTTGGAAGCAGTAAAATTTGCAGAAAATGGGAGCGCACTGGGAACACGCCATCATCCCGCCTCCTCGTGCTTTTAACAGGGGCACGTCTGCCAACACAGTGTGTACAGGCAGAGGATGCGCTTCCTCAACACGACAGAGCAGCAGTGCCAAAAGAGGCCCAGGTCATCGCAGCCATTTGCAGCTTGCTGGAGCAAGACCTGCGGCCCAGAGGACCTGGTGGACCCGCCTTCCCAGTGGCTGTCAAAGTCACCAGCACCCTCAACTTCTTCGTCTCAGGCCCCTTCTAGGGATCTGCAGCAGACAATTGCGGCATCTCGCAGTCGGCCGCCCACAGGTGCATCACACAGGTCACCGATGCCATGTTTAACAAGTCAGCTAATTATGTCAACTTTGCCACTGATGAAGCCAGTGTTACTGAGCGGGTGCTCGCTTTGCCACTCTTGCTGACTTCCAACGGGTGCAGGGCGTCATCGACTGCACACATGCGGCCATCAGGGCACCCCCACATACCCAGGAGTGTTTGTGAACTGCAAAGGCTTCCACTCTGTCAATGTTCAGCTCATCTGCAAACATAGGAAGATCATCATGCATGTATGCACCAAATTCCCTGGCAGCTGTCATGACTCTTTCATCCTGCACCAGTACACTCTCCCTCAGCTCTTCGCACTGCTAAACAGACTTACCGGCTGGCTGCTTGGAGACAAGGGATATCCACTGAAGACGTGGCTCATGACACCCTTGAGGAGGCCAAGCAATGAGGCTGAGGAGCGTTATAATGAAAGCCACATGTCCACCAAATATGTCATTGAACAAACAATAGGCATGCTGAAGATGCGCTTCAGAGGCCTTGACAGATCTGGAGGAGCCCTTCAGTACGCACCAGCGAGGGTCTATACAATTGTCATCATTTGCTGCGCGCTGCACAACATAGCACAGCAACGAGGATTACAGCTGCATGAGGAGCAAGGCACAGAGCACACAGCCTCTTCAGAGGAGGAGGAGGAGCCCGAGGTCCACATGCCGGCAGCACCAGAGCACATTGCTGCCCAGGAGGCCAGGCATAGGCTCATCATTGCCAGATTTACTTAACTTCCTGCATTGCACCCATATGGCTGCCACATGCAAGATCCACCCCCCCACAACAACACCATAAAGTGTCCCTACAATGACTAAGCCATTCCTTTCACACTGACCCCCATTGTTGGAGGTAACGTTATGTCTCACCATTAACTCCAACTCACTAAGCCACTTCCAAAGTAGCAGACAAAAATGGGCATGACTGGAAAGTGGTGAAAATAAATACTTTTACATGTGTCATAACAGTAATGGAACCTTAACCGTAACACTTCTTTAAATACCCATGTGCTTACCCTTGTGCATCTACTTCTGTGTCATTTTTCTTTTATGCGTGCTTCGAAGAGGTGTAACCCCTATAGCTTCAGTAGAGGTAGAGGCAGGCTGCTCACTTCCTTGCTGCGACTGCGTAGACACTTTTGGCAGACATCGTCTAGGTTTTGGAGCCTGTGATGGCCCCGCCAAGGTCTGCTCCACCTGTGACTGTGCAGGGACAGACTCGGCCATCGCGATCCGAGGAGGCATCTGGGGCTTTGACTGAGGGGGGAGAGCAATGGGGGAGAAGTGTGAGCCCTTTAGAGAGGAGCCCCCACTTCCATGTCCCCTCTCACCATCATCCCTCTCATGGGCCACCCGCACCTCCCTTCTAGCAAGGAGGTGGAGAGCACCTTGCTGCACAGCAGTGGGGCCATGAGGACCCAAGTCTATGTTTATGTCCCTCCTAGAAAGGAGGTTGACGTAAGAAAACTACTAGGCACTTGGTCTGAGTATTAAACAAGGCTTTAATCAACTGTTTTTCAACACTAGTTGTGTCCTTCACTAGTTCCTGTTAAAGAATGTCCTGAGCAAGCTGGGCCCATGCCCAAGTATTTATACTCTCCCTGGACAGCACCACCAGCAGGCCGCCCAGTATTATTTCATAAGTCTTTCCACATGAATGACAAGATTCATGTCAGAGCCTTTGCCATCTGTTGTCCATAGCTAACATCTACTCATGCGAGTGGCGCATTAGCTGCTCCATGCAGGTGGCCATCCTTTCCATGGAAGAGCCTACAGTCACCATCGCCTGTGACACGGTGGTGCTCATGTTGGAGATGGACTCCTCCATTCTCTGCACATTTTCAGACATCGAGGCTGCAAAACCTGCCAGAGCCTCCTCCATTTCTTGCTGCCCCTCCAGGATCGCCCTCTTTCTCGATGGTCCCCGAGGCTCAGCGTCTGCATGCAGCTGAGCAGAGCTTGGAGCGTCCTGCGCCCTGCAGCGCGGAGTCTCCACTGCTGTTCCTGTTAACACCACCTGCTCTTGCTCACTTGTGACTTGTGAGACACCAGGTGACAACACTACTCTATCTCCCACAGGACTCACCGAGGTGTGTGTATCTGTGCTGGTGCTGTGTGCGCTTGGGTCTGCTGACGGTGCACCCTCAGAGACTGGAGGCTCCTCTGAGGAGTCGTCTTCCTTCTCCGGCTGGACAGTGGAGGGGGGCAGGGGCACTCATGGTGGACCTGTGGGAGAGTAAAGAGATGATTTAGAAATGTTATATTAAGAATGGGTAACAATACCATTATGCACATGATGAACATTCACTGGCTGCTGACGTCAGTCACCATATGAGTGACTGCTGTATGCCATGTGGCTGTATGAGATGTAGTTCTGTCACCAGGTTGCTGAGGGGTCCCCCTCTCTCCGTCTCCCACCGCCAGCAGCTCTGCAACGCTTGAGACCTCCAGGGCCACCTCCTCTGCTGGAGTTAAAGTGCTGAAGGATGGAGGGCCACCTCCGGTTCTCTCCCTCTCCCTGTTGTTGTGCACGCTCCTCTCCTGCAAGGAGGGAAAGAAGAGAAGTTTGAGTGAGAGTGATGGCATGAATGTAAGGATTGTGTGGGTTACATCTGTAGAGGGTGACTATGAGGGAATGTGGTGCCAATGCCAAATAGTCTCCTTTTGTGGTGTTACTTGGTACGATTGCCTTAGGATGAGGGTGAGTGTGAGGGGTGGTTAGTCAGAGGGGGATGTGAGTGATGTAAACAGACTACTGAGCACTTGGTGTGAGTATAAAACAAGGCTTTAATCAACTGTTTCAAAACCATGAGATTCTAGTTACATCACTAGTTCCTGGTTACAGAAACATCCTGAGCAAGCTGGGCCCACGCCTAAGTATTTATACTCCTTGGACGGCGCCACCAGCTGGCCGCCCAGTGTTATTTCATGAGTCATTTCTTCATGAATGATAAGATTCATGACAGAGAGTATGTACACAGAGAGAGAGGGATGGGTGGACGTGCAAGATATGTTGGTGTGAGTAATGATGTGCAGGAGCAGGATAGGGAAGGCAGAGTGATGGGGATGTGGTGACAGGCACAGCAGGATGAGGGTGAGTGTGGCTTTGTACTCACCTTTCATCAGACCATTGAAGCGCTTCCGGCACTGCACACAGTTCTGCCTCACCACATCCCTACTATTCATGTCCTCAGCTATTTGGAGCCAGGTTCTTGGGTAGGTCTCTTCTGCCCATCAGCAGGGAAGAGGACCTCCCTGCGTGCTCTGGTTCCCTCCACGAGAATATGTAGGGAGTCATCGGAAAACCTGGGTGCAGCCCGCTGCCTTTGGAAAGTCATGTTTAGAAATCTCAGCAATAACAAGATCCTCCAATATACTCCCTCCACGTTACTGAACGAACCTTCAAATGCCATCCGGCCAAGGCTGCTTTAAATATCCCCTCTGGAAATGAGTCATCGATGACGTCATCAGCCCGGTACCATTTGCTAGGGCCGGGAAATGTGCGTGTCCGCCTTAATACGGGCAATTAACTGAAAGTCGCTCTGAGGAGCGGGCTGATCAATACATCGCGGCACCGACCTGCCGCGCGGCCCGCACGCACCTGACCCAACCTGACTTGGTAAGGAAAATTCCGGTCCTTGTTTCCGTAACCTGTAAAGTAATAATTTAGCTTCAGCATAAAGAAAAAACCAAATTAACTCAATCAAGTGCACTGTACAAACTACAAAAGCAGATTTTTGTTTTACAAAAGTGCAAGTTTTATATTTACAATAGGATGGTGTAAAGCAACTTAAAGAATTTGAATGCGAGGTTTGCACTGTATCATCAGCGAATGTTACAGTAACAATCCCTTTTAAATGAACAATTAACACAGCATTGTGACCATTGAATATATAGGCCAGAGAATTGGTGGCATTGCAGCTGTTATTTTCTGATGTGCGGCCTCCTACGTGCAAGATCTCACCAGTGTGGAGGAACCTTAGAAAGTTCAGCCCTGCGTATCTTACCGTGCTGGACAAAACATTAACACGTCAGATTAATATTTTACTGAATTGTATTCGAAGTGGGTCACTTCCTGCAATAAAACAGAAGAAGTCAAATATAATCGGACCAACCAACTATAGCTTGGAACTGTAAATGCACATAGACAGCAGCCCTTCCGTCTTCAGGGGATGAAATTCAATTTCGGCAGGGGCACAAAAATGGGCGGTAGGAGATCGGTCACCTGTTATCCACCCAGCCCAATTTTCATTTCTATTGAACGACAGCCCGATTTGCGTCCTCACCGAAGTTGAATTTCAGCTCCTTCGTGCGCTGGAATACCAATGTATGGCTCGGTGAAGTGGTGGGACACATGCTCGATTCCTCAGTTCAGCCAAACCACTATGAGTGAGCAAAGGCTGGACACCTTCTGCAGTAGGGGAGGGAGATGTTACAAAATCACTCTCACACATCTGTCAGAACTGACTGAAGCGTGGCATTGGCGGAGGTTGGGAAGAGGTTGATTTCCATAGTCTGTGCTGCAAGAAGACCACGAATGTGGGGTGGAAGCCAGAAGGTAATATATTCTCAAAAGGGAAGGTACGTAAATCATTTGCGCCATTAAAGCTACACTGTATATAAACAGTACTATGCTATAGGGGCTACGTGATGTAGTGGAGATTGGTTTAATGTTGTTCAGTTCACCTGAGATGCAACGACAGCCTAATGAAGGCAAGAGGGTGTACCACAACGGTGGAGTATATTCCTGCAATGAAGCAAAAATGCCACACTGGAGGTCACCATTAATGAACAAGGACACAAGGGTGATGGGCGAACGGGACTTGGTGCGAGTTAGGATACGGGCAGCAGAGTTTCTGGATGAGCTCAAGCTCATGGAGGGTGCGAGGTGGGAGGCCGGCCAGGAGTGCATTGGAATAGTCGAATCTAGAGGTAACAAAGGCATGGATGAGGGTTTCAACAGCTGAGGAGCTGAGGCAGGTGCTGAATAGGGTGATGTTCCGGAGCTGGAAGTAGGCGGTCTTGGTGGTGGAGTGGATATGGGGTTGGAAGCTCAGCTCGGGGTCAAATATGACACCATGGTTACAAACAGTCTGGTTCAGCCACAGACAGTGGCCAGGGAGAGGAATGGGAGTCAGTGGCTTGGCAACGGAATTTGTGGCGGGGACCAAAGACAATGGCTTTAGACTTCCCAATATTTAATATACCCATTGTGCTCATTCTCCCAATATGCATTCATCAGTATTAAATTTAATTTACCATTGGTCTGCCCAGCTGCATAACAGCTACAAATCCTTCTGCAAAACCTTAACCGCATCCTTTGTCCCTGCTGCTCTCCTTATTTTAGCATCATCGGTGAATTTAACAACCTTACTGTCAGGATCAGTTGCTCTTCACACCCCCATGCCTTTAAAGATGGTGGGTGTGTGCTGGATTCATTGAAAGTAAAGTGGAATGAAACACAGACAAAGTTCACTATTACGCTGACAGAAATAAGGAAACTCCTCCAGTATCATCATTGGTGACATGTGCCATGCATGGAGATAATGAAACATGTCTTCCTTCCTTCAAGATGATATTGCCCCTGAAGAGAAGTGTAGGTCTTTGCAGTGTCCTGCTCTAGTAATTGGAATGGCCAAGAAAGACCCATGTCTTACCAGCTCAGGAAACACTGGGGTGAATTTTCACACCTCCTGCCTGATGAGTAGTGCCCAGAAATTGGTGGGCAATGATCTACCAGCCCGCTGCCGCCATTGCTGCGGCCATGGCGATGTTCGCTGGGGCCTACCGCTGAGTCATGCACACTCCGATCAGTATCAGCTGGCAGCCAGGATGAAGAGGATCCCAAAGGTAAGTTCTTCTTAATTTTCCTGGTGCCAGGAGGATCAAAAATAGTCCTCCAAGCTCCACAAAACCAGCCGGGACCACTGCATTCGGCTCCCCCCCCCCTCAGAGATTGGGCTCTCCCCTTTTATTACTTACCTTCCTCCGGCCCAAAGGCCGGCTAGGCCACCTGATACCCTGGCAACCCAGAGCTGGTAGGTTGCCCAGCGTGCTCGATCTCTGGCCACAGCCGGTCGGCCCTATGCTAATGGGGCCCGGCCCTCAAAATATACCAGACCTCACGCTCGACCTCTGGCGCGTCCTGCTAGCCAACTGCCTGAAGTCCGCTCGGGGAATAAACAAACCTACAGGCTCTCAACTATGTGAGGGATAGAAGGGTTTACAGACAGGTGAATTTTCAGACAGTTTGAGTAGAACTAATAATGAATAATGTCTTACCAGATCGGTAATGTGGACCATATCATTGGTTGAAACTTTTTTAAATTCATTTTTATGGGATGTGGGTGTCGCTGGCAAGGCCAGCATTTATTACCCATCCCTAATTGCCCTTGAGAAGGTGGTGGTGAGCCGCCTTCTTGAACCGCTGCAGTCTGTGTGGTGAAGGTACTCCCACAGAGCTGTTAGGTAGGGAGTTCCAGGATTTTGACCCAGCGACGATGAATGATCGGCGATATACTTCTAAGTCAGGATGGTATGTGACTTGGAGGGGAACTTGGAGGTGGTGGTGTTCCCATGTATTTGCTGCCCTTGTTCATCTAAGTGGTAGAGGTCGCGGGTTTGGGAGGTGCTGCCGAAGAAGCCTTGGCGAGTTGCTGCAGTGCATCTTGTAGATGGTACACACTGCAGCCACGGTACGCCGGTGGTGGAGGGAGTGAATGTTAAAGGTGCTAGAGGGGGTACCAATCAAGCGGACTGCTTTGTCTTGGATGGTGTTGAGCTTCTTGAGTGTTGTTGGAGCTGCACTCATCCAGGCAAGTGGAGAGTATTCCATCACACTCCTTACTTGTGCCTTATAGATGGTAGAAAGGCTTTGGGGAGTCAGGAGGTGAGACACTCGCTGCAGAATACCTAGTCTCTGACCTGCTCTTGTAGCCACAGTATTTATGTGGCTGGTCCAGTTAAGTTTCTGGTCAATGGTGACCCCCAGGATGTTGATGGTGGGGGATTCGTTGATGGTAATGCCATTGAATGTCAAGGGGCGGTGTTTAGACTCGCTTGTTGGAGATAGTCATTGCCTGGCACTTCTGTGGCGCGAATGTTACCTGCCACTTATCAGCCCAAGCCTGAACATCGTCCGGGTCTTGTTGAATGCAGGCATGGACTACTTTATTATCTGAGGAGTTGTGAATGGCACTGAACACTGTGCAGTCATCAGCGAACATCCCCATTTCTGACCTTATGTTGGAGGGAAAGGTAATTGATGAAGCAGCTGAAGATGGTTGGGCCTTGGACACTGCTCTGAGGAACTCCTGCAGCGATGTCCTGGGGCTGTGATGATTGACCTTCAATCACCACAACAATCTTCCTTTGTGCTAGGTATGACGCCAGCCAGTGGAGAGTTTTTCCCCTGATTCCCATTGACTTCAGTTTTACTAGGGCTCCTTCATGCTACACTCGGTCAAATGCTGCCTTGATGTCAAGGGCAGTCACTCTCATCTCACGTCTGGAATTCAGCTCCTTTGTCCATGTTTGGACCAAGGCTGTAATGAGGTCAGCAGCCGAGTGGTCTTGGTGGAACCCAAATTGAGCATCAGTGAGCAGGTTATTGGTGAGTAAGTGCCACTTGATAACACTGTCGATGACACCTTCCATCACTTTGCTGATGATTGAGAGTAGACTGATGGGATGGTAATTGGCCGGATTGGATTTGTCCTGCTTTTTGTGGGGAGAGGACACACCTGGGCAGTTTTCCACATTGTCGAATAGATGCCAGTGTTGTAGCTGTACTGGAACAGTTTGGCTAGAGGTGTGGCTAGTTCTGAAGCATAAGTCTTCAGCACGATAGCCAAGATGTTGTCGGGGCACATAGCCTTTGCAGTATCCAGTGCACTTAGCCATTTCTTGATATCACGTGGAGTGAATCGAATTGGCTGAAGACTGGCTTCTGTGATGGTGGGGACCTCAGGAAGAGGCCGATATGGATCATCCACTCAGCACTTCTGGCTGAAGATGGTTGCAAATGCTTCAACCTTGTCTTTTGCACTCACGTGCTGGGCTCCACCATCATTGAGGATAGGGAAATTCATGGAGCCTCCTCCTCCCGTTAGTTGTTTAATGGTCCACCACCATTCACGACGGGATGTGGCAGGACTGCAGAGCTTTGATCTGATCTGTTGATTGTGGGATCGCTTAGCCCTGTCTATAGCATGCTACTTCCGCTTTTTAGCATGCATGTAATCCTGTGTTGCAGCTTCCCCAGGTTGGCACCTCATTTTTAGGTGCGCCTGGTGCTGCTCCTGGCATGCTATTGTACACTCCTTATTGAACCAGGGTTGGTCCCCTGGCTTGATGGTAATGGTAGAGTGAGGGATATGCCGGGCCATGAGGTTACAGATTGTGGTGGAATACAATTCTGCTGCTGCTGATGGCCCACAGCGCCTCATGGATGCCCAGTTTTGAGCTGCTAGATCTGTTCTGAATCTATCCCATTGAGCATGGTGGTAGTGCCACACAACACGATGGAGGGTGTCCTCAGTGTGAAGATGGGACTTCGTCTCCACAATGACTGTGCGGTGGTCACTGCTACCAATACTGTCATGGACAGATGCATCTGCGACAGGTAGTTTGGTGAGGACGAGGTCAAGTAGGTTTTTCCCTCAACACCTGTCGCAGGCCCAGACTGGCAGCTATGTCCTTCAGGACTCGACCAGCTCGGTCAGTAGTGGTGCTACTGAGCCACTCTTGGTGATGGACATTGAAGCCCCCCCACCCAGAGTACATTCTGCACCCTTGCTACTCTCAGTGCTTCTTCCAAGTGGTGTTCAACATGGAGGAGTACTGATTCATCAGCTGAGGGAGGGCGATAGGTGGTACTCAGCAGGAGGTTTCCTTGCCCATGCTTGACCTGAAGCCATGAGACATCATGGGGTCTGGGGTCAATCTTGAGGACTCCCCAGGGCCACTCCTTCCTGACTGTATACCACTACCCCTGGTGGGTCTGTGCAGCCGGTGGGACAGGACATACCCAGGGATGGTAAATGGAGGAGTTTGGTTGTAAAGGTATGATTCTGTGAGTATGACTATGTCAGGCTGTTGCTTGACTAGTGTGTAGGACAGCTCTCCCAATTTTGGCACAAGTCCCCGGATGTTGGTGAGGAAGACTTTGCAGGGTTGACTGGGCTGGGTGTGCCGTTGCCGTGTCCGTAGCCGGTGCCAGGTGGTCAATGCCTTGTGGTCCATCCGGTTTCATTTTTATTATTTTGTTTCGTAGCGGTTTGTTACAACTGAATGGCTTGCTAGGCCATTTCAGAGGGCAGTTAAGAGTCAACCACATTGCTGTGGGTCTGGGGTCACACATAGGCCAGACCAGGTAAGGAGGGAAGATTTCCTTCCCTAAAGGGCATTAGTGAACCAGATGGGTTTTTACGACAATCCGATAGTTTCATGGTTGCCATTACTGATACTAGTAATTATTCCAGATTTATTTATTTAACTGAATTTAAATTCCCCAGCTGCCATGGTGGGATTTGAATTCACATCTCATGGATCATTAATCCAGGCCTCTGGATTACTAGCCCAGTGACATTACCACTATACTACTGTCCCAATATACTGCTGTGTGTATGGATTATTGAATCATTAAGAAAAAGGAGGTTGAATCCAGAGAGGCTGCAGCTGTACCTCTGCTTCTTGACTGCCCACTGTTGATCAGGGGATGAAACGAACCAACTATTAATGTTACAAAGTCACTTCAGCACAAACACCATAGTATAAACGGACTATTCCCACCCAAGTGTCATTAGCATTTACTTCTTATCTGTCATACAACATTTTTGCAACCTTCACTTTTTCAATGATTGCACTTTCCTCTATACGGTTTAGCTTTCTTTTTCATTTTTTTCTTTTCATCCTTTTTCTGTTTTAACTCATCTGGAGTTATATTGATTTTTGTTGCTGGATTTCCAAAGGGCACAGCATCAATTAGGCTGTATACACAACAGATTCTTTGTCAGATAGAGAGGCGAAGAGTGGGGCTGTTTAGTAAATGCAGGTACAGCGTAGATACTGAAAGATGTCTACCTGGTAAAGATACTAAGTAATCTCATGCTATGTGATGTTCTCAGTCCCTTAACCATCTTCATTTGTTTTTTTATCAACCTGGATGTACAGTTTTGTGTACTCACGCTGCTGCTCTCTGCTCTTTGCCCCTGGATATCTGCCAGTAGGGGAACTGGAACGCAAGGGGTGAAGACTAGAGGTCAGCAGTGTGAGTACACAGAGACACGTTACTGAAATTCATCTCCGCTGTGAAAACTTGAATATTTTCACAGTGGAGAGCCCTAGGAGAAGTAATTTTTTAAAATATAAAACAGATAAGGTTCTTTAGTTCCTACTTATAGGTTGGAGAAATAACAATTATGTGACAACAGTGGAGCCCAGCAGCTTTAGTCTTATACATTGAGCTGAGGAATTAGATGTGATAATAAGATGGTTTCCACTCTACTGATAACTATTCTCCAGGTTTCACAGACTGGTTCACACATTGCAGAGCACCCCAGGTAGTAAGGTTCAAGCAGCTATTCCTTTGTGCATCCCTTGTTTGCCGTGCACAATCCGGAAGTTGATGTCGCTTGTTATTCTCTTCCCGCTGTTTGCCAATTTTTCCAGAGTTTGAATAGCTGGTGCTGCATAATAAATAAAAGATGTTGCATTGGGAACAATAGAATGTCCAGTTTGTTGTGTACTGTGCGTGACCTATAAAGGTTTTCTTCACTTGTAGAATAAACTGGATATCCCATTGTTCATCCCTAAGCATTAGAGTCATAGAGTCATAGAGTTTTACAGCACAGAAAGAGGCCCTTCGGCCCATCGTGTCTGCGCCGCCCATCCATCCCTGTCCAGTCTAATCCCATTTTCCAGCATTTGGTCCATAGCCTTGTATGCAATGGCATTTCAAGTGCTCATCCAAATGCTTCTTGAATGTTGTGAGGGTTCCTGCCTCTACCACCCTTTCAGGCATTGAGTTCCACATTCCAACCACCCTCTGGGTGAAAAAGTTCCCCCTCAAATCCCCTCTAAATCTCCTGCCCCTTACCCTGAATCTATGCCCCCTTGTTATTGACCCCCCTACTAAGGGGAAAAGTTCCTCTTTGTCTACCCTATCTATGCCCCTCATCATTTTGTACACCTCAATCAGGTCCCCCCTCAGCCTTCTTTGCTCCAAGGAAAACAACCCCAGCCTGTCCAGCCTCTCTTCATAGCTGAGGCGCTCCATCCCAGGTAACGTCCTGGTGAATCTTCTCTGCACCCTCTCCAAAGCAATCACATCCTTCCTATAGTGAGGCGACCAGAACTGCACACAGTACTCCAGCTGTGGCCTCACCAGCGTTTTGTACAGTTCCATCATAACCTCCCTGCTCTTATATTCTATGCCTCGGCTAATGAAGGCAAGTATCCCATATGCCTTTTTAACCACCTTATCTACCTGTTCCGCTGCCTTCAGGGATCTATGTACATGTACACCAAGGTCCCTCTGACCCTCTGTACTTCCTCGGGTCCTACCACTCATTGTGTATTCCCTTGCCTTATTTGTCCGTCCAAAATGCATCACCTCGCACTTTTCAGGGTTAAAAGTGTGTAGAGCTGGTTTACAATGAATCGCTTTGAATTTCAATGGCCCGGATTTTGCGGTGGGTACGGCGGTGTGAGTACACCGTCATACCGCCTTTGAAATCCACCGCAAGTTCGGGATTTTCACATGAGCTTACGCATTCGCTAAATCCCAAACTTGCGGTCTGCCAGCGTAAGCGTTGACAGGCCATCCGTTCCACCTCTGAAAACCTAGTTGCTGGCGCAGAGTTGGGCTATTTGCCCACCAACTGCCCAGCAATTACGCACGGAAATTTTACAGCTAGTGGAAGCAAGCGCAGGGCCTGTTTACACAACGTAAGGGGATACCCGAGATGATAAAAATGCTTTTTTTAAAATTAAATGATTTAAATTTTTAATGAGAAGAAACCCTAGTGTATATAGAAACATAGAAGATAGGAGAAGGAGTAGGCCATTCGGCCCCTCGAGCCTGCTCCACCATTCAATGAGATCATGGCTGATCATCCAAATTCAGTACCCTGTCCCTGCTTTCTCCCCATACCCCTTGATCCCTTTAGCCTTAAGAAATATATCCAACTCCTTCTTGAATATATTTAATGAACTGGCCTCCACCGCCCTCTGTGGCAGAGAATTCCACAGGTTCACCACTCTCTGGGTGAAGAAATTCCTCCTCATCTCTGTCCTAAATGGCTTACCCCTTATCTTTAGACTGTGACCCCTGGTTCTGGACTCCCCCGCCATCAGGAACATCCTTCCTGCATCTAGTCTGTCTAGTCCTGTTAGAATTTTATAAGTTTCGATGAGATCCCCTCTCATTCTTCTAAACTCCAGCGAGTATAAGCCCAATCGACCCAATCTCTCCTCATACGTCATTCCTGCCATCCCAGGTATCAGTCTGGTGAATCTTCGCTGCACTCCCTCCATGGCAAGAACATCCTTCCTCAGATAAGGCGATCAGAACTGCACACAATACTCAAGGTGTGGTCTCACCAAGGCCCTGTACAACTGCAGCAAGACATCCTTGTTCCTGTACTCGAATCCTCTCGCTACGAAGGCCAACATACCATTTGCCTTCTTAACCGCCTGCTGCACCTGCATGCTTACCTTCAGCGACTGGTGCACAAGGACACCCAGGTCTCATTGTACTTCCCCTTCTCCCAATCTATTGCCGTTCAGATAATAATCTGCCTTCCTGTTTTTGCCACCAAAGTGGATAACCTCACATTTATCCACATTATACTGCATCTGCCATGTATCTGCTCAATCACCCAACCTGTCCAAATCTTACTGGAGTTTCTCGGCATCCTCCTCACAGCACACACGCCCACCCAGCTTTGTGTCATCTGCAAACTTGGAGATATTACATCTAGTTCCCTCGTCTAGATCATTTATATATATTGTGAATAGCTTGGGTCCAAGGACCGATCCCTGCGGTACCCCACTAGTCACTGCCTGCCACTCGGAAAAAGACCCGTTTATTCCAACTCTTTGCTTCCCGTCTGCCAACCAGTTCTCTATCCAAGTTAGTACCTTGCCCCCAATCCCTTGTGCTTTAACTTTACACGCTAATCTCTTAAGCGGGACCTTATCGAAAGTCTTCTGAAAGTCCAAATACACCACATTCACTGGTATATTAAAGCTGTAGGTTCTTTTGAAAATATTTCATAACTTTCTGCACTGTGCACAGTATTTGTTTAGAAGTGGGAATGAAAATTAATAAATTGGATTCCCACGATAAAAGCTAAATCTGATAGTATTATAAAGGCTGTAGTAAGGAAGTATTGTGGTAATTTAAATGAATGAAAGACATCTGTTTTCTGATTGGAGGACCAGGCCCACGTGATCCCAGGTACGCTTCCGCACAGGCTGCGTCCCTGGGATCCGTGGCCCGTTACGCTGCCCTCCTCCTCGCAGCGTCAGAGTGCAAGTTTTTGCAGGAGAGCGGCCATTAGGCTCTGGAGGTGTGCAGCCGACCGCAATTTCTGGCCCATTGATTTTTTTCTGAAAATTTCTAAATGGTTATTGACATGAATCTTGTCATTCATGTGGAAAGACTTATGAAATGATACTGGGCAGCCTGCTGGTGGCACTGTCCAGGGAGAGTATAAATACTCGGGCATGGGCCCAGCTTGCTCAGGACATTCTTTAACAGGAACTAGTGAAGGACACAACTAGATCTCCATGTTGAAAAACAGTTGATTAAAGCCTTGTTTAATACTCAGACCAAGTGCCTAGTAGTTTTCTTACGTCAGTCATCACTGAAAGTGCAGAAAGAGAAAGAACTTGCACTTATATAGCGCCTTTCATGTGTTCAGGATGTTTCAAAATACTTCACAGGCAATGAAGTATTTTTGAAGTGTAGTCACTGTTGTAATATGGACAAACGCAGTAGCCAATGTGCGCCCAGCAAGTTGCTCCAAACGGCAATGAGGCAAATGACCATGTAATCATTTTTTAGTGGTGTTGATTGAGGGATGAATGTTGGCCATAATAACTCCCCTGCTCTCCTTCGAATAGTATCATGGGGAGGAAGCGCAATGGGGCTTTTGTTTAATCCCTCAGCCAAAGGTTGGTGGGGCTGAAATTCGACTTGGGCGGGAGCGCAAAATTGGCGGGAATGCAAAACGGCCAGTGCCGCCTGTTATACGCCCCGCCCGATAGTCAGTTCTACTGAAGCCTATGGAACGGAATATCGAACGGGACGTATCACGAGCGGCAGATGCGATACCGTCTGTTTTACACCCCCGCCTAAGCTGAATTTCACCCTCAGTCAATGCTCCCTGTGAGCTGCGCTTTGTTTGTGCCGCCTGTTTCTTTTAATGCGCGGCCGCTAAAACTTCTGGTCATGCGCAGTGTTTACAATGTAAAAGCCGGTTAGCCGCCTGCGCGGGACCTTGCAGATGACTGCGCGTCCATGCACGCGGTGCAGCTTAGCAGGAACATTGCCCCAGTACCTCTGATATTGTAGCAATCACTCAGTACTAAATATTTCTGGCTACAATCTATTGACGAAATGTAGGGAAGGAAAAAAGAAAAGGGGGTGTGGCAGTATTGATCAAGGAAAATATTGCAGTTCTACAGAGGGATGATATACCAGACAGTTCAAAGACTGAATCTATTTGCTTAAAGTTAAGGAACAGAAAAGGAGCTGTTACACTGATCGGTGTTTATTATAGACACCCCAAATAGTGAGAAGGAGATAGAGAAGCAAATCTGTAAGCAAATTTCAGAAAATGTAAAAATAATAGAGCAGTAGGGGACCTCAATTACCCTAATATAGACTGAGAAAAACAGTAAAGAGGGTGACAAATTCCTAAAATATGTACAGGAGAACTTCCTTAATCAGTATGTTTCTAGCCCAATGTGGAAGGAAGCAGTGCTGGATCTAGTTCTAGCGAACAATGTTGGGCAAGTGGAGTGTGTTTCAGTGGGAGAACATCCGGGTAATGATGATTTTTTTTTATTCGTTCATGGGATGTGGGCGTTGCTGGCAAAGCCAGCATTTATTGCCCATCCCTAATTGCCCTCGAGAAGGTGGTGGTGAGCCACCTTCTTGAATACAACTGAGTGGCTTGCTAGGTCATTTCAGAGGGCAGTTAAGAGTCAACCACATTGCTGTTGGTCTGGAGGCACATACCGGCCAGACCGGGTAAGGGTGGCAGATTTCCTTCCCTAAAGGACATTAGTGAACCAGATGAGTTTTTTTATGACAATCCGGTAGTTTCACAGTCACCATTACTGATACTACCTTTTTATTCCAGGTTTATTTAATTGAATTTAAATTCCCCAGCTGCTGTAGTGGGATTTGAACTCATGTCTGCAGGATCATTAGTCCAGGCCTCTGGATTATAAGTTGAGTAACATAACCACCAAGTAGGCTTAAAGTAGTTACGGAAGGGGACAAAGAAAAATCAAAGGTGAAAACACCCAACTGGAAGATAGCCAATTTCAGTGATTTGAGGAGGATGGACTGGAAACAAAGATTGGCCAAGAAAACAGTAAATGAGCAATGGCAGGCCTCCAAGGCAGAGATAGTTTGGGTACAAATCAAGCATATTTCCATAAGGAGGAAAGATAGGGCATCCAAAGCTAGAGCTCCTTGGACGACAAAGGAAATAGAGATTAAAATAAAACAGACAAAGGAGGTTTATGACAAATGTCAGGTCCAGAATACAGTAGAAAACCAGGCAGAATACAGAGAGCACAGAGGGAAATTGAAAAAGGATATAAGAAGGGCAAAGAGAGATTATGAGAAAAAATTAGTGGGTAACATAAAAGGGAACCCAAAAATCTTGTATAAACATATAAAAAGTAAAAGGAATGGTGGGGCCGATTAGGGACAAAGAAGGAAATCTTCTTGTGGAGGCTGTGGTCATGACTGAGGTACTGAATGAATACTTTGCATCAGTCTTCACAAAAAACGAGGATGAAGTTAATGGCGCAGTAGAGGAGGAGGGAGTAGAGATATTGGATAGGATAAAAATAGATAGAAAAGAAGTGCTAAATAGGTTGGCATCACTCAAAGTTAACAAGTCGCCTGGTCCAGATGGGATGCCTCCTAGGTTGCTGAGGGAAGCTAGGGTAGAGACAGCAGAAGCTCTGACCACAATCTTTCAATCCTCCTTGGATGTGGGAGTGGTGGCAGAGGACTAGAGAACTGCAGATGTTACACCCCTGTTCAGAAAAGGAGAGAGAGAGATAAACCTGGTAACTACAGGCCAGTCAGTCTAACATCAGTGGTGGGAAAACTACTAGAGACCATCGTCAGGGACAAAATTAATTCTCACTTGGAGAAGCATGGGTTAATAAGGGACAGCCAACACAGATATGTTAAAGGCAAATCGTGTCTGACTAAGCTGATTGAGTTCTTTGATGCAGGTAGTGCTGTAGCTGTTATATAGGTGGACTTTCAAAAGGAATTTGATAAAGTACCGCATAACCGTCTTATTTGGAAAATAGAAGCACATGGGATTAAAGGGATGGTGGTAACTTGGGTATGTAATTGATTAAGGGATAGGAGGCAGCGAGTTGTGGTGAATGGGTGTTTGTCTGACTGGAGAGATGTATGCAGTGGGGTCTGCAAGGAATCGGTATTAGGATCAATGCTTTTCTTGTTATACATAAATGACCTGGACTTGGGTATAGGGAGAACAGTTTCAAAGTTTGTGTATGATACAAAACTTGGCAATGTAGTACATAGAAACATAGAAAAATAGAAACATAGAAACATAGGAGCAGGAGTAGGCCATTCGGTCCTTCGAGCCTGCTCCACCATTCAATATGATCATGGTTGATCCTCTATCTCAATACCACATTCCCACTCTCTCTCCATACCCCTTGATGCCTTTTGCATCTAGAAATCTATCTATCTCCTTCTTAAATATATTCAGTGACTTGGCCTCCACAGCCTTCTGTGGTAGAGGATTCCACAGGTTCACCACTGTCTGAGTAAAAAAAATTCTCCTCATCTCAGTCCTAAATGTCCTACTCCGTATCCTGAGACTGTGACCCCTCGTTCTAGAGCCCCCAGCCAGGGGACACATCCTCCCTGCATCCAGTCTGTCTAGCCCTGTCAGAATTTTATATGTTTCAATGAGATCCCCTCTCATTCTTCTAAACACTAGTCAATACAGGCCAAGTCGACCCAATCTCTCCTCATGCGACAGTCCTGCCATCCCAGGAATCAGTCTGGTGAACCTTTGCTGCACTCCCTCTATGGTAAGTATATCCTTTCTTAGGTAAGGAGACCAAAACTGCACACAGTACTCCAGGTGTGGTCTCACCAAGACCCTGTATAACTGTAGTAAGACATCCTTGCTCCTGTACTCAAATCACCTTACAATGAAGGCCAACATACCACTTGCCTTCCTAACTGCTTGCTGCATCTGCATGTTTACTTTCAGTGACTGTTGTACAAGGACACCCAGGTCCCTTTGTACATCAACATTTCCCAATCTATCACCATTTAAATAATACTCTGCCTTTCTGTTTTTTCTACCGAAGTGGATAACTTCACATTTATCCACATTATACTGCATCTGCCATGTATTTGCCCACTCACTTAACTTGTCTAAATCGCCTTGAAGCCTCTTTGCATCCTCTTCACAACTCACAATCCCACCTAGTTTCGTGTCGTCAGCAAACTTGGAAATATTACATTTGGTTCCCTCATCCAAATCATTGATAAATATTGTGAATAGCTGGGGCCCAAGCACTGATCCCTGCGGTACCCCACTAGTCACCACCTGCCACCCTGAGAAAGACCCATTTATTCCTACTCTCTGTTTCCTGTCTGTTAACCAATTTTCAATCCATGCCAGTATATTACCCCCAATCCCATGTGCTTTAATTTTGCACACTAACCTCTTATGTGGGACTTTATCAAAGGCCTTCTGAAAATTCAAATACACCACATCCACTGGTTCTCCCTTATCTATTCTCAGTTACATCCTCAAAAAACTCCAGTAGGTTTGTCAAACATAATTTCCTTTTCATAAATCCATGTTGACTTTGTCTAATCCCGTTGATATTTTCTAAGTGTCCTGTTATCACATCCTTTATAATAGACACTAGCATTTTTCCTACTACTGATGTTAGGCTAACTGGTCTGTAGTTCCCTGTTTTCTCTCTCCCTCCTTTTTTAAATAGTGGGGTTACATTTGCCACCCTCCAATTTGCAGGAACTGTTCCATAATCTATAGAATTTGGGAAGATGACAATCAATGCATCCACTATTTCCATGGCTACCTCTTTTAGTACTCTGGGATGCAGATTATCAGACCCTGGGGATTTATTGGCTTTCAGTCCCATTAATTTCTCCAGCACTATTTTTTTACTAATACTAATTTCCTTTAATTCCTCCTTCTCACTAGACCCTTGGTTCCCTAGCATTTCTGGGAAGTTATTTGTGTCCTCTCCCGTGAAGACAGAACCAAAGTATTTGTTTAATTGCGCTGCCATTTCTCCCGTTTCTGACTGTAAGAGACCTACATTTGTTTTCACTAATCTTTTTCTTTTTACATACTTGTAGAAACTTTTACAGTCTGCTTTTATGTTCCTTGCAAGTTTACACTCATACTCTCTTTTTCCCCTCTTAATCAATCTCTTGGTCCTTTTTTGCTGAACTCTAAACTGTTCCCAATCCTCAGGCTTGCTACTTTTTCTGGCAACTTTATATGATTCCTCTTTGGATCTAATAAGGAAACTCTCTTTTAACCGGCACCTAAATTATCCGGAAATCTCTCTTAACCGGCAAAATTCAGGAGTAGGTTCAGGTAAGTTTGACTATATATTAGTGGCCTTGCAACCGGGGGTTCCTGGATCTGTAGCCGTGTAACCGGGGCTCCTGCACCTGTGGCCGTGCAACAGGGACTCCTGGATCTGTGGCCGTGTAACCGGGACTTCTACGCACGTGCCGTGTAAATGGGGCTCCTGCACCTGTGGCCGTGTACGGGGCTCTCGTACCTCGGTAAGTATACCTCTCTGTAATCCGGACCTTTTGATCAACCGGCACCACGCCGGTCCCGTCGGTGCCAGATAAAAAAGAGTTTCTTGTACTATCCTTAATTTCTTTTGTTAGCCATGGTTGGGATCCTTTTCCTTTTGTGTTTTGGCGCCAGAAAGGAATGTATAACTGTTGCAATTCATGTATTTGTTCCTTAAATGTTAGCCATTGCCTGTCCACCATCATGCCTTTTAATGAAGCTCCCCAATCTATCATAGCCAACTCCCTCCTCATACCTTCGTAGTTTCCTTTGTTTAGATTTAGGACCCTAGTTTCGGATTGGACGACTTCACTTTCCATCTTAATGAAGAATTCTATCATGTTATGGTCACTCTTCCCTAAAGGACCCCGCACAACAAGATTATTAATTAACCCCTTCTCATTGCACAATACCCGATCTAGGATAGCCTGTTCCCTAGTCGGCTCCTCAACATACTGGTCTATTCAAATCTCTGAAGTAAGTGTCTTAAAATTCCTATTCAGACGAAGGGTCATCGATCTGAAACGTTAACTCCGTTTCTCTCTCCACAGATGCTGCCTGACCTGCTGAGTATTTCCAGCATTTTCTGTTTTTATCTGAGATTTCCAGCATCTGCAGTATTTTGCTTTTGTGCTAAAATTTACTGTTAGGTGCTGTGTGGAAAGCAATGCCAATTGATTTGCATTGAATTCTGATAAACAGAACCATAAGAGCCATAATACAAGCAGATTTATGACAATAGTCTGACAGAAAAGTAGTTCCAGTTATTTGCAGTCAGCGGCGAAGCAAAGGCGCTCGCTGCTGACCCCGAAGAAAGCTGCCCACAAAGATCTCGCGAATTCTGTGGCGAGAAGTTTGGCTTTTCCAACGTTCAGTTGAGATCAGTGTAAGTTAATGGGGAATCCCTAACGCGAGCTGCTGTGATGTCAACAAGCTGTCATAAGCAGCCAATCACAATGCAGAATTCTCACAGACAGCAAACCAGGAAGTGAAGAAGCTCCTTTTATTCTGACTTTTAAAAAATGTTGTAGAGAGCAAAACAAAGATTGATGCTCTCACATGGGGAAAAGGTAAACCTGAAATAAATATCAACAAACCTTTTTTTAAATATAATTTTTTTTAACTTAAAAATTTCAATTTTATTAATAAGGGAGAAATTTGAAACTTCGCAAAATTAAAATGAGCTTTTCTGGGTCATAACGTTTGTTTAGCAGTCAATACGCTGTTAAAACCCCAGTTACACTTTGACATGAATCTTGTCATTCATGTGGAAATGACTTATGAAATAATACTTGGCAGCCTGCTGGTGGCGCTGTCCAGGGAGAGTATAAATACTCGGGCACGGGCCCAGCTTGCTCAGGACATTCTTTAACAGGAACTAGTGAAGGACACAACTAGATCTCCATGTTGAAAAACAGTTGATTAAAGCCTTGTTTAATACTCAGACCAAGTGCCTAGTAGTTTTCTAATGTCACACTTAATCCAACAAGGCCTAACTTTTAATGGGGAAATTAACAGCGATGTTACCGCAGAAAAGCCCAAGTATTTGTCAGTTTCACTGATTTCCCTGATTACACTGATTGCCGGCTCTGTTGGGAGGTGGGGGGGAGGGGGGCCACAGCGCAGCCAGTGTCGGAGCAGTGAATGACTGATCGCAACTTCAGGATTTTCCTGTTAGGATGCGCATGCGCTACATCCTGAAGTTGCGGTCAGTTTCAAAGGGGTAATGACAGCGAACGCTATTCATTCGCTGTTATTACCCACCGTAAATTCCGGGACCAAAATTACAGATGGGAATGTGTGGCATCTTTTACTCAGACTGAATCTGTCTTGTGGTACGAATGTATGTCAGTAACACTGCTTTGATCAGTACGTTTGTGTTATGTTCTATATATCTTTACACTATCTTGGACTATTGAACTTGAGAATTATTTCCTTAGTTCTGTGTTATTTTACAGTAGTGATCTAACACAGCCATTACTTTATCTGCTTCAGAACCCCATCTCCCAGTTCATGTGTAATGTATCTGGAATTATACTAAACACAGCAATCATTAGCTAATTTAAAAGTGGTTTATGATCATGCACAGTAAGATCACTGACATGCTGTCATTATTTTAACATAATCATCCAGCAAAACCACAGAATGGACTCATATGTTTCTTTAATACTTTGCTGCCCAACATAAAATCAGCACATGATGACATGATAGTGCTCTGAGATCACTGACCAGCAGGTTTGATGTAAATACTGAAGGTGGTTAGGCGGCTCTGACATCGTAATGACCCTTGTAAGGTTTTTAAAGCTGTATGTTCAAAAAAAATGTTTTTTTTAATGGCCTTCAATTACTGAGTAACAGTAATGTAAGGGATACTGTATATATGTTAATCTATGGATGTGTACATCACCCATGAGAGCACCACTTAGATCACAGGCTGGAGCCTCTAGCTTGGGTTTATGTTTGGGCAGTTCATTTACTGCCTGATTTTGCACTGGATTTACCCGAGTTCTCCCAGTACTGATGACAACTCATGTGGGTGGGGGCGGCCAAGTGGAATTATCACCACAGAATCATAGAATAGTACGGCACAGAAGGAGACCATTCGGCCCATCGAGTCTGCGCCGGCTCTATCGGAGAGCAATCCAGTCAGTCCCACTCCCCCGCTCTTTCCCCAGATCCCTGCAATTCTTTCTCCTTCAAGTATTTACCCAATTCCCTTTTGAAGGTGACGTTTGACTCTGTATCCACCACCCTATCAGGCAGTGCATTCCAAATCCTAACCACTCGCTGCGTAAAAATGTTTCCCCTCATGTCGACGCTGGTTCTTTTGCCAATCACCTTAAATCTGTGCCCTCCACTTATTGACTTATTATTAAACTATTATTATTATTACCTGTGCCCAATTTTTATCTATTTGGATTTAGCACCCATAAAGGGAAACTAAAGCAGTCTTTATTTTTTACGGTGTTGCTGAAATGCATTTTCTGAGCATCTTCTTCTTGTACACAGAGATGGAATTGTGTCCCCAGCAAGGTGGGCCCCAGTCCGACAAAATCTTTACATGGCATTCAAGGGAAGTCAGTTAGACAATTATTAAAGTTGATTTTTTGCATCTAACTTCACACTTTACTGCTGGATCAGGTGTTATGCCATCCTTATTCTGACAGTGATATTCTTTATTTGAAATATAAAAGAGGATAATGTATTCAAACGAAGGTCATACAGAGGTCAATGGAACAAACCTCAGCAGGCAATGTTTTCCACCAGCAGTCAGCTCTCACTCACAACAGAATCACCGGCCAGCCACAGTTAAACCCGCAAGTGGGCAGGTTGGAGGCGGGTTGGGGTCGGGATTCACATTTTCAACACTTTAACCTCCCGCCCGACCCCAACCCACCCATTTCAAAATTACCCCCTTAGTGTCATTATTGGGAAGTACATTATAATTTATAAAAATTGTAGACTCATGTGACTCAAAAATAATTAAACTGCCAGCGTTCTGTTGTCCAGCACCTTCAATAATGACAAAAGAAAAGAGAGACTTGCATTTATATAGCACCTTTCACGACCTCAGGACATCTCAAAGCACTTTACAGCCAATGAAGTACCTTTGAAGTGTAGTCACTGCTGTAATGTAGGAAATGCGGCAGCCAATTTACGCACAGCAAGCTCCCACAAATAGCAATGTGATAACGACCAGATAATCTGTTTTAGTGAGGTTGTTTGAGGGATAAATATTGGGCTGGTACTAGCTCTAAAATTCACTTCTGCATTTCTTATTTTTTTTTAAACTTCAAACATGTATAATTGCGATAAAAGTAAGATTCCTGAGTGTAATCACCAAAGAAAATCACACTATCAAAGTAACATAGGCCCTTGGCATTAATGTTCACTCACTGAACGTAGATTGTTTACGGTTGCCTACATCCTGGAATTTTTAAGTTTATTACTAAAATATACAAATAAATATAACATACAGGGGTCGATTGGGCTTATTTTCAAAAGGGAGTTGGATAAATACTTGAAAAGGAAACAATTGGCAGGACTATGGGGAAAGAGCAGGGAAGTGGCACTAATTGGATAATTCAAATAGCCGGCACGATGGGCCGAATGGCCTCCTTCTGTGCTGTATGCTTCTATATGGGAAATTGGGAGATTTCCAGAGAGCCCCTGTCAATGGTTCCATAACGCCATATTATTGGGGCCACCCTTTCTTTGTGAAAATCACTAAGAATCCAGTGCCCTTTTGGGGAACCAGTGTGTCCCCTTTGATAATATAATATAAGATAAGAAAGAGGAGCAGGAGTAGGCCATTCGGCCCCTCGAGCCTGCTCCGCCATGCAATAAGATTGTGGCTGATCTGATCTTGGCCTCCACTCCACTTTTCCGCCTGTTCCCCATAACCCTCGACTCCCCTGTAGTTCAAATATCTGTCTATCTCCGCCTTGAATATATTCACTGACTCGGCCTCCACAGCTCTCTGGGGTAGAGAATTCCAAAGATTCACGACCCTCTGAGCGAAGAAATCATCCCCATCTTAAATGAGCGACCCCTTATTCTGAAACTGTGCCCCCTAGTTCTAGATTATATATATTTCAGAACAGTTGTTGGCCTTTTCTGTTCAGAGGTAAACGACAGGCCTGTAATATCTGATTTTGGGTCTTGGTGGAGCAGTGGATTACAAAAATGTCTTTTTACTGCTGGATTCTGAGTTCAAATCCAGCCTAGACTGAGCTAAGGCAGCTTCCCAGCTCTGTCAGTTTGTATCTGTCTATAGGAAACTTAATTAAAATGAATTTAATCTTAGCTTCAATCAAGGTCTCACTAGATGCAAGCCAAAAAATAGCTAAAAAAAACCTGACACTAACAACTCTTGACACTAACAACTCGCGCTTATTCAGAGGCCAGAGAGATGCATTGCCCTTCTTCAGCATTTGTGATTTTATTCTTACCTCTATACCAGGCCATAGGGAAGGCTGATCAAATGGAAATATACTGTTGCAAGAGAAGCAAGTAGTCTTCTGAGGTTGGGGTTAAGGCACCTTGTATTTAACCCATGCTGAACCTGACCTGGGAGTGCTTAATGTCAACACTGAGTGCAAAAAGTGCAAAATGTTCCATTTCTCAGCGTGGATATCAACACGTTCTCTCGCACACATCGCTCTCACACACATACAATTCCACAGATTTTAGACATACGTATTTATTTTGAAACCGCCATGTGGAAATTGCACCTTTTCTTAATTCGAATCAAATTGGGAGGAAACTGCAACCTAATAGTTAGTAGATGTGGATCTAATCATACTTAATCTGGTTTGATTTGGACCATGAGCCAGGTAAATAGATATTTCAAAATGAAGTTAATAAATAGCATAAAAAGCAACAGCATCACAATACAGTGAAACTACTTCCATTATGTTAATAGTCTTGATATCTAACACTGCTCATGAATTGACCTGAAATATGACACTGCTTTACATGGAAACTTCATTCGATCACTGATTTATTAGTGGAAGTGATAGTTGAAGAAATCAAGATAATTTGGAATCATCATGATCCAAATTCAGTTTGCATAAGTAGGCTATTGCGTGTTGAGTGTCAAAATTGAATTGAATTGTAAATTTATTAGAAGACCTTAAGACATAGGTGCAGACCATGATGAAAGTATACATAATATTGATTACAGACAAGATTATGTCTACAATCCAGGCTTTCAGCAAGTTATCTTTTTTGTCAAAAGATTAGCTGTTTGAAATTTTTACCCTTGTTAAATTTAAAGACTTAACAAAACTAAATGCATGGACTGAATTTATGACAGCAGACAGGAAATGATTTGGATTTCTATACACTTCATGGAGGGTTCCACTCAGCCAGCTATTCAGTTATGTGAAGTCTATTGTACTTGTACTCTATTAGCCCCCAGACTAATGAGGCATTTGCAGCCCCTTTGTACCCAGTGACAACAACCTTTGACCTGTCTTAGCTGTCATGGGAATTTCGATTCACCGTACGAGTTTGGACGTAACATGGAGAGATTTTTGTGCTAGATGTTGTTTCCCTGGAGTCCACCTAACATTTTCCGCTTTTCGTGTAGAAGTGCACTTCTGTGGCGGCCCTTACTGAACTGATGGACATAAGAGGGCTGCTCACAGTCCTTGTTAAATGGAGTTATCTCTAAGGTCTTACCACAGATATGTTCTAGTAAGATGTGTTCACTCCCACCCTGCCCCCACCCCACTCCCACATTTCCAAACGGTGTTCAGAAAAGTACTTCACTTTTATTATCAGGTTAACTTGCTCTAAATATATGTTAAATATGCAACTCTTTAAAATTCCAGTACTATTTGATTTATTTTAAGAATCTGAGATGATGCTGGACTTTAATGTTAATTCTTATCAATGACTTTAGGCAATACCTTATAAATCTCAAGTGTAGATCTTATGTAAGTCATTTTATCAGAATTTTTCTATATTACAATGTATATGAATAAATACAAAAACAATGTTACAGGATCGTGCGGTTTCATTTTATTTGCTACTGTGCAGAGGAGTTAGTACTGAAATATATACAGTAAACAGTCAACCCCTCTTCAGACTACATAGAATTACATAGAATGTACAGCACAGAAACAGGCCATTCGGCCCAACTGGTCTGTGCCAGTGTTTATGCGCCACACAAGCCTCCTCCCACCCTAATTCATCTAACCCCCATCGGCATAACCAACTATTCCTTTCTCCCTCGTGTGTTTATCTAGCTTCCCCTTAAATGCATCTATGCTATTTGCCTCAACCACTCCGAGTTGAATTTCTTAATAGAAAAGTAATTCTTGATTAACATTGCTCTTTATTTGGTACTCACTGGCCATTTGATCGACAACTTTGTAAAACGTGAAATGTTGTTCTTTAGACTTGTATTTTTGAATAACCTGCAAACTTGTCAGAGTTTTTAATTATTATTTTATAGAATCATAAAATCATACAGCACAGAAGGAGGCCATTGGGCCTATCGTGTCTTTGAAAGAGCTATCCAATTAGTCCCACTCTCCTGCTAGTTCCCCATAGCCCTGCAAATTTCTCCTTTTCATGTATATTTTATTAAATTGTTTCCAGTTAAGTTACAGGAATTGCTAACATGCAATGCAGCTCACATGTACTTCCGGTACTGGATGAACAGAAATTTCCTCCAATTAAATACTGGGAAGACCGAAGCCATTGTCTTCGGTCCCTGCCACAAACTCCGTTTCCTAGCCACCGACTCCAGCCCTTTCCCCGGCAACTCTCTGAGGCTGAACCAGACTGTTTGCAACCTTGGTGTCAAATTTGACCCCGAAATGAGCTTCTGACCACATATCCGCGCTGCCATTAAGACTGCCTATTTCCATCTCCATAACATCATCCAACTTCACCCCAGCCTCAGCTCATCTGCTGCTGAAACCCTCATCCATGCCCTTGTTACCTCTAGACTTGACTATTCCAACGCACTCCTGGCTGGCCTCCCACATTCTACCCTACGTAAACTTGAGGTCATCCAAAACTCTGCTGCCCGTGTCCTAACTCGCACCAAGTCCTGTTCACCCATCACCCCTGTGCTCGCTGACTTATGTTGGCTCCTGGTTAAGCAACGCCTTGATTTAAAAATTCTTATCTTTGTTTTCAAATCCCTCCATGGCCTTGCCCCTCCCTATCTCTGTAATTTCCTCCAGAGCCCTACAACCCCCCACGATATCTGCACTTCTCTAATTCTGCCCTCTTGAGCATCCCTGATTATAATCGCTCAACCATTGGCGACCGTGCATTCAGCTGGCTAGGCCCTAAGCTCTGGAATTCCCTCCCTAAACCTCTTCACCTCTCTACCTCTCTTTCCTCCTTTAAGACGCTCCTTAAAACCTACCTCTTTGACCAAGCTTTTGATCATCTGCCTTATGTGGCTCGGTGTCAAATTTTGTTTCATAACGCTCCTGTGAAGCGCCTTGGGATGTTTTACTATGTTAAAGGCGCTATATAAATGCAAGTTGTCATTGTTGTACTTACTATAAAACAAAGACAGCTTGTACGTTGCATACAGTTTGAAATCTGTATTGTAATCAACAAAAAACACAATACTCATTTAAAATAGACAAATTAGGTGTGACAGTTAGAAGCCACATTAAGAAAACCCTTTAGCCCTAATGATAAGGCTATATGGTGTTACGTAAGGTGGTGTATCAGTTTCATTTCATGAATAGACTATTGACACATTCTGAAGCTTTTGTTGTGTGACTATAGGCTATTAATGGGTGATTAATGGGACAGACAACAGCACAAAAGGGGTACAAGGTCACCTTAAATCACTATGGTGCACTGCAGCTGAATAACAACATATTCATAGGTGAAACAGCAGTGTTGTTACTGAGAATTTAGTGCCATAGGAATAAATAGGAAAAAAATCCACACAAGGATGAAATTTACTCCCGAACAGAACTGGTTCTTTCAGGTATCTTCTTAAGTGCAGCAAGAGAGACAACATTTTGGGTTTCTTTCGAGCTTAGTTTTGGCTTCACATTTCGAGGTCTTTAAATTCGGATAGTAAGGAAGCCAATCACACTGGCCAATGAGAAAGTCTATTGAGATCACCAGGATCCTGCCACAGATCCCTACAGTCGATCTAGGGAACAAATGAATACAGCCATTTTATGCAACTTCCAAAGACTGAACAGTCCATATACAAATGCCAGGGAAAGCCAGCAATAGATAGCCCATATTGAAATTCTGCTGGATCTGCAGGGAAATTGAATGTTTGCGCATCGCTGGATTGGTAGCGGTGGGATCCACTCCTACAAAACTTGCTGCTATTGGTCTGTATCCAGGCTCACTGATGGCACAGCTTTCATGCCACTTGAGTCACCATACTGGTGTAAGAGTGATGGCAGGGGAAACTTACAATGGTGGAAAGAATGGTCCGTCTGCACAAGCAGACCACCATTTTTAAAGCCAAGCATGAGTCCCAAATCAGCTCAATTTTGCAGAAGCTAGACATTCATGAACTAACCCAAAATGGCCCAGTTTTGGTCACTTGAATTCAAAATTCAGCTCAGCTCTCATACTTATGGGATGCAGGCTCGATGGGCCGAAATGGCCTCTATCTGCACTGTGGGGATTCTGTGTGTGTGTGTGTGAACTTATTTTCAACATTTTTTCCAGTGTTTTGTTTCTACAATACAGATCGTTTGCTCGCTACTAAAGTGCTGTCTGTAGCATTTTAATTCCATACATCTGAGAACAAGTGTAGAAAATCTGTGACAAGGGCAGAGTTTTCATTGTGTGTGAAATGCGATCATTTGTAGAAGTGTGGTTTTGGAATAACCAGAGTTAAAGATGAAAGTTGCCTTTCCTTATTAAACTACAAGATGGAGACTGGACACCAGCTGCCTGCAGGAATGTCGCCAAGTTCTGTGATCTGTAGAGCATCCAAGATGTGGATCATTTAGCCTGGTGCTCATGCTCATCTAATTATACTTAGTCAAAGCATTGATAAATATGTGCACCTGGTGGTCCCTGGGTCGGTAGGATCAGTGGTGGAAGGCATGGAAGTGAGGTAAATTTGGTGGGCCCCGCTTCCTGCCTTCATTTACACATGGCGGGCAAGGAAGGGATGGCCTTCCCAGGTGGGGGCGGATGAGGAAAATAGAGATTAGGGCGAGAACACAAAGGTAGGCCTTGCCACCTGATTTCCCTGCATTATTCATTGCTGCCTAATATGGAGTGGTTTAATGGAGGAAAATCCAGGCCTTGAATTTGGGCTGACCTAGGAATTTCAGACAACCGCTGTTTGAACATTATATCGCGAAGCTTCTGAAAGACTGTTTCCTCCAAAAGCTTTGTGGATTATCAGACTGTACAAGAAATGTATTTGGAAGTTGATATTTTAACTCTTATGGACGAATTCAATCTTTCTGTTGGCTAAGTATTTGTACCACCGGTATCCTGCTGGTGTTCTGTCTCTGTGTGATTATCTTACTTGTAAATAAATCTGACAATTACTTTTAGCCTGAATGAAATGTTCTGACAGTGCGCTATTTACTGTGTTTCACAATAGAATAGAGTGGTGGGCAGTCCCACATGATCGCCAGTGCACAAGGTCTTGACTGCTTATGGAAATGGATCTTTTGCCACAAACTGAAAACTTTTTTTAAAAAGCCCAAATTATAACAAGCTCTTCATGTAGATCTTGTATATTATTTTAAATTAACAGTGGTCAACTTTCAGAAATAGACATTGTAAAAACAGGATTTATTGGACATATCCCTTTTCCTGGTCATTTACTGAATATTAATAAACACAAGACCTGCAAATTTCTACTTTGGTTGTTGGCATTATTGCCTTGGCAGAACTCTTATAAAACACTGGATCTCTGCTTACCAAATATAATCGCAGAAATAATCAATATAAAACATTGAAAGCCACATCCTTTGAAAAAAAAACATGAAAGGAAAGACAAGAGTGACTGTCATTTTTTAACTTTACTGAGCTTGGTGCCAGAAAGAATGAAGCACCAGCAATTTTGTGCATAGTTATAAACAACATCTTTCTTGTGTAGCAATAATTTCCAACCATTGTCCTTTGATCTCATTTACTTGGCATTAACTTTAAAAATACACTTTACAATGTATCACATGCAGCAACAAACCCTTGTACATATTAAAATTATTTATGTTTGCTACTATGACATACCATTGAGGTGCATATAACTAAACTGTTGAATTTGTTGTAATTGGAACATTTGGCTGGTTAAAGTTGTCCAGTGTAACCCATCTGTAATACAGGCTAAATAGTTGATTGTTTAAATAAATAAAAAGGACAGAACATTAACAGCATAGAAGATGAGAATACTTTGCTCTATGGACACAGGAATGAGGTCACCTCCTTATGAAAAGTGCCATAGGATTGCAGAATGGGAGCATAAATTCAATGCACTGCACTGCACACCAATGCTTGACAGAATATTTGCATGAAAATCATCAGACCTGTATTTAAAAAGTGTGCCTGTTGAGCCTGGAGTGCTACTGCCCCTGTTAAATGATTCTTAGTGCATTAAAAGCACAACAAAAAGGACAGAAACTAGTCTCCAAGGAATTTTTTTTCCCCGTGTTTTCTTATAAAGGCTGCTCACTTGAAGGTACAAACAGCTTTTCGGAATCTCAGGAAAAAAAAATCCACATTTACTTTTGACAATGCCAGTAATATCAGATTTAACAGTCTTGCCTGGTGATAGTAAAAACTCATTTAATTAACCCTCTTGGTGCAGCATCATGTGACTAAATATGGCTGAGATGTTCCTTTGGGTTTTGACTACTACAAATGCTCACAATAATCATTTGTTTTGCTTTTATATTTAAACCCATTATTGCATAGCTTGGTGCACAGATAATTACCGAACCCATCTCATGTGTTTTTTTTCAATGTTCATTAATAACAATAAAAGGTTGTAGGTTAAAAACTCATTTAATTGCCTTTATGTTAATGACATTATGAATAGCCTTAGCTACATGATTCTAATTCTGTCCAGTATTCTGTTTCCCAGTAAATCCCCAGGTGAGCTGCTCATTTTATCAGCACTACTAATTCAGAGATATTTTCCTTGCAGGTGGGTTTTGTACATAATCAGAATTAATGCACAACACATTTTGCGAGGAACAGAGTTGATACACACTCTGAATTAGTAATTAAAGGAAGCGCTATAGGCTTGCTCGTAGAATTAGAAATGAGATTTTATACATTTAAAATAAAGCAGAAGCAGCAATTTAAAAAAATTAAAAAATACCTGATGTGAATTTTGAGATTTTATTCGATTAATTTTAATTGTAAATTACACCCAGCAAAATTAATACCATTTTTACCAGAATGACTCAGCAATGTGTTAAGACCAAAGATAAAAGAGTATCCTTTAGTCTTAGGAATGTTTCTAGACAATTCAGCCTATGCAATCATAGTTTTGTATAGACTAAATCTCTTTTCCATTACAGCATCTGTACTGTATTTCATACTTTTTGTACTTATTTATTGTTTTATTCTGTAGCCAGTTGCATGTTTTTGTTCTCCAGTGACAGTCACACTATTTAAAACAAACCTGATAATGAATTTAAAAGAAATTACAAATTGTTACCACAGTCTGCTGTTCTCCAGGACATCCTTATTTGCAATTAATTGGATATGTTGACCTATATAATCACCCTTGTAGTCAGAAGGGTTTGTCCTTTGTTAGATTGAAAGCTAAAATACTATTATGCATTTAGTATTTGCTTCTGAATTGTATTGCTTTCTGTTTTTAACTGCCGTGGTTTAGCAACCCCAGTACTCACGATCAATGGAGACGGGACAGGAAAGCTTATGTATGTAATGTGAAGGTAAAAAATGAATGCACCAAAGGGCCTGTTTCTGGTGAGACAGGTCTATTGACACATTAATTTTTGTCTTGGTGTACCACAGGAATGAAGGATAATGAAGAAAGCCATAAAACATGAGATGTTGTTGGTGAACAGCCATTGCTAAGGTAGAAATGAGGCCAGGGGATGATGAATGTGCACATCTCCCCTCAGCTGAAGAATGACCTGGATACACTTTACATCTGAGCACCAAGTGTGCCAACATTTTTCATGGCTGCACTTAACGGTGGACATTATCCTGGCCCCCTTCAAAAGGGCTGACCCAAAGTCTTCCCTCAGTGGTTCTCCAAAGTGTAATCACCTGCTCAGCCTGTAATTTTATCAAATAGCGTGCACTTTTTCCTGCCACTTATTGACCAATTAAGTCAAGTTCTCACGGAGGGGGTCCAGCTGGCTTCAAGTCATCCTGGATGAATTGATTGAAGCCATTCTGCAATCTATGAGCCTGGTTTAATG